>NC_056605.1:33343078-33518078 GCF_018340385.1 Cyprinus carpio | reverse complement strand
TGGCCAGTTTTTCTTGTGTAGTTTCTACTGTATATTTCTAAGATGTTTCTAAGAATTTCTGAGTGGTTGCTAAGGTGAAGAGATATTATAAAGGCCGATAGGTATGTGTTCATCCATGACAGTGCAGTAGGTCATATTTGTATGGAAGCAAGTTTCCACAATGAGAAAAAAAAAAACAGCAAAACAAAGGTAGTTGTGACTAACCAAAAAACAATACATACAAAATATCTCAAAACTCTAAAATGGAACCAAAAATTGTGAGATATAAATCAGAATTATGAGATATAAATTGAGAATAGAGAAATATAAAGTCAGAATTACAAAATGTTATTTGCGAGAAATTCAGAATTGGTAGATAAAAAGTAAAAGTTACCTTTTTTATTCTGTGGTGGGAAAAAAAAGAATTGCAGAACTCAGAATTCAGAGGAAAAAAAAGAAAAAAAAGTGAGTTGTGAGATAAAAAGTAATTACCTTTTTTTATATTTCTGATCCTGTGGTGGAGACATGCTTCCATATTTGTGACATGAATAAGGCTTTAAAAGCTTTACTCATGTTGTTAATGCACTAATTCTTTGCGCCTTGTTTCCATTTATTAAAACATAATTTTATGCTGACAGAAACACGGTCATAAAAACACTCACAGCCATCATTTTCTTATCCTCCATGCCTGCACTTTCTTTAAAATTCATTTGCTCCATTCTTCAAATAAGTTCTAATGACTGGCTTGAAATATTCCACGCAGAGATTACTATTATTATAATCATGCAAATGAGAACATACTCAGATCCATTCTGGAGATGTCAGGCTGCTAGTTTCCTCACATTTAATTAGATTTCAGAGTTAACGTGAGCGGCCCGGAGAGGTTGTGATAGCAGTCAATTAACAGCTCTGTTTTCAGACATTTGTTGAGAAAAGTTGCTAAAAATATGACCAGCTCACAACTGTGAAATGTGTTTGCCGAACGAGCCAGAGATTTCTGACTGTTATACAGTTTTTTACTTTTACACATTCACTCAGCTCTTTCTTGTCAAACAGAGTAACACTAGATTAACAGTCGGGTTTTTGTGGACTACAGCTATTTTGCTTGTTTTTACATGATGGACAGATTTTCCCCTTTTCATTTCTTAACAAGAAAGAATGTGTCAAATGCAACAAAATGAAGAACAAAATGATGAGCATTAGGTGTATAATTGATGCTTTGTATTTAAATTTGATTGTTTATTGATGCAGTTTATTGTAGTTTGGTTGCACATCTCGTAAATCAGTCAAACAGTGTTTTATGGCAAGCATGAAAATCAGCATTGCATGAAATGTGTAAAAACAAAATTTAGCCATTAACTTTCACAATAAAGTTAAGATCAAAAGTCAAAAAAGTTAAAAATAAGTGGGTACAAATAGGGCTGCATTATCTGGGAGGGAAATCACATTTTTCTGATAAAAACTGTGACTGAAATTAGGGCTGCTGAATTTGGCCACAATTTCTTGTGATTATAAATCACAAGTATTATTATGGGCTTGTATTTTAGATGGAAGCAACCATCTGAATAAAATAAAATAAAAAAATAAAATAAAATAAAATAAAATAAAATAAAATAAAATAAAATAAAAAAAGTTTAATGGTTTAATTTTTGACAGTTATGATAATAAGACTAAATTAATTTCTTAATTAATCCAAAATATTTTTTCCATAAACACTCTCTTATTTAAATAGTAAAATATTACAATAGTAATATTTCTTATTTTGTTTTAATTTAGAAATATTTTTATGTAAGAATAATAACAATTATTATTTTTAAATACTCTCTTTTATTGCAGTAGTAATATTCCTTATTTTGTTTTCAATTTAGAAATGTTTGTATTTTTACTGCCATAACAATTTATAATAAAATAAAAAATTATTAATTTTGTTTCTGAAATACTATTACATGCTATTATCATAATAATAATAATAATAATAATAATAATAATAAATTATATATTGTTTTTGCTTATAATTATTTCTGAATAATAGAATAATAATAATAATAATAACAACAACAGTAACAATAGTAATTTTGCTTATAATTATTTCTGAATAATAGAATAATAATAATAATAATAACAACAACAGTAACAATAGTAATATTTATAATTACTATTACTATAATAATTATTAAATGTATTATACTTATTCATTATAAATTGCTGTGTTTGTTTGTAGGGCTGCACAATTTGGCCAAACTTTTGTGATCATAGTCCAAACAGCTGATAAAAACATCACAATAATGCACAAGTAATCCACAGCACTCCAGTCCATCAGTTAACATCTGGAAAAGACAAAAGCTGAAACAAATCCATCATTAAGCCGTTTTTAATTCATCCTGATGGCACCCATTCACTGCAGAGCATTCACTGCTGAGACACTGATGCAGTGCTACATTTCTACAAATCTGATGAAGAAACAAAATCATCCAGATCTTGGATGGTCTGAGGGGGAGCACCTTTCCTATAAATATTCATTTTTAGGAGAACTCTTCCTTCAAACCCCAGCAGTAAAAACGTCCTCATCTCACACATCAGTAACTCACCATGCAAACACACATTTTGTGAAGCTGCAGAGCCCTAAATGTTCTTGAGAAAAGGAATGAGCGTCTCATCTATCAACACTCTCTGAGTGAAACTCTTAGGTCAGAACACTAAAGTTCAAATTGTTGGTTCATATCAAATCAATCCGAGCTCCTCACATTTGATTAACACTCCAGACATGTTGCTTTAATTTGGTCTCAGATTGATTAGAGCTCTTTACGCGAGATGAACAGAAGCTTAAACCCACATCACTCAGTTTTCAGAGAAGTATGATTGATTAAATGGAAGAATAGCTCAGACTGGAGGAAGGCTGATAAATCTCTCCTGTACGTGAAAAATATGCTGAAAATGTACAAATGGTCAGGAGCAATATTTAACACATCAATCACAGCTCACCTGCGTAAAGCTGTTTTCAGAGGAGAAAAAGATATCTGATATCTTCAATAGCATTTCATAATCCTGAATTTAAAATAAGAGGTTTATTTCGGTAACACTTTATAATAATGTTCTGTTATAAGTCTTTTATAAGTTATTAGTTAATGATGAACGAATCATTTACAAAGCATGGCTATATGTTCATAAATGATTAATGAGTGGTATGCTAACGATTTACAAATGTGTTGTAAGTTATCTTAAAAAAAAGTTTAAATCGTGAAAAAATATCAAACTGATCATTAGTAGATGGTTTATAAGTTATTAGTTGATACATTATTTATCACTTATAAATCACTGAAGTATTTCTGTCAAAATTGTTTTGTATATATTATCTCAATAAACAATGTTAATCATGAAACAAATGATGAATAAACCATTAGTAAATGATCAGCATATGATTTATTGGCAAATTTGTTAGCTGGCCTGTGTTCAAAAGCACAAACATGCAGGTATGCTAAAGCACTGTTTTTAAGAAGAGTAATTCATTTGTTGTGAAGTGGATAAACATTTATAAATGCCTTAGTCGGGTGATTCCAGTGGCTTGTGTTAAATCCTTTCACTCATCAAGACTGCAAGAAAATATGTCAAAAAGCTTTAACTGACAAGTGAAGAATTTAAGAATGTTAATATTAAACATTTTATTTGGAATCCTCATGCAACGTTATTTCACAAAATTCACACAGGAACATGTAAAGATGAATTGGTGAGTTTGGAATTGCAGGAAATGGTTATGAAATTACGGCTTTGAAAGGTTGTAGTTATGTTTAAGTCACAAAATGACTAAAACATAGAAATGAATGATGCAGAATGATCCAGCTTGTCCCTAAAAACTCTAAAAAGTTCATTCTGCTCAACTTCACACTAAGACACAACCAGACACACGTGTGTCTCAGAGCTTTGAGTGAGTTCTCTGAGGAAAGTCGACTCAGCAAGAATCCAGAGAGGAGGATTTAATGATTGCACAATTCCAAACCATCCCTGCTTTCACGCTTCAACCACTGAATGCAAGGAAGAGCTAAAAGATCCGTCACATGAGGAGAGAAGTGTTAAAGACACATTCATCAAATCAGAAATAAACTACATCTGCATTTACACCTCAGCCAACACTGGTCACGTTTAAGCTGGTTTTAGTCTTAAGTTCTGTGTAAATTAAAAGCTGCAGAGTTACTTTACTATATATTATCATGTAACTCAATCAATCAACATAATATTTGCAGTACAAAGACAGCTATATTTCTAGGTTTAATGAAGGTAAATTGAAGACTTTTAAAGACCTTTTATGATCAAGTAAAGAAAACTTAAGGAATGATTTAATGACGTTGAATGTTTGCATCTTGTTGCAGCTGTTTCCTGCTGCTGGTTATTTTATTTATAATAAACTCTCAACATAGATTCAGCGTCCTCTGCTGGTCAAAGAAAAGCACTTCATGCTGAAATGATTCAGTTTCAAACTCTTGTTAATGTAAGAAGGTGAAGCACAGACAGACTGAGGCTTGAAATATAAGCAAATTGACCAGAGTCATAGTCACAATCTCGACTGAGGCTTGAAGTATAACAGCACCGTCAATAAACAGACTGTAAAACCATCAGAACATTCTGACAGTTTGGTCTGGTCAGTATTCTGCTGAGAATAGAGCTGTTTTTCCTCACCAACTGATTTATAGTTTGTCTAAAAAAAAATGAATTTAGAGAGCACATACAAGATATATGTCCTTTATTTTTTTATGATCAACATAAAAAAATGAATGATAAAATGTACTGTATATGAACGTATAAAAGCAGCTCTATGTTTTTGCACACTCTGACTTGCCAAACAATAATTTATCTGACTTTACTAGTTCAGTTTAAATGGTGCTGCAATATATATTTAACGTTTTTTTTAAGGTGTCACTTTTGCTCATCAAGGTTGCATTTATTTGATCAAAAATACAGTCAAAAATAGTAATAGTGTGAAATATTATTAAAATGTAAAATATCTGTTTTCTATGTGAATATCGGTTAAAATGTATTTTATTTCTGATGCGCATCTGTATTTTCAGCATCATTACTCCAGTCTTCAGTGTCACATGATCTTCAGAAATCATTCTAATATGCTGATTTATTGCTCAAGAAACATTTCTGCACATTTCTTTAATAAATGAATCGTTTGAGAACGAATCTCTCTGAAAGACAGAGTTACTAAAAATACATAGTGTACTGTTTTATGCATCTCATGCATAAATAAATATAATATAAATGTTACTATGTAGCCTACTGTATATACACTGCTCAAAAAAATTAAAGGAACACTTTGAAGACACATCAGATCTCAATGGGGAAAATTATCATGCAGGATATCTATACTGATATTGACTGGGTAATTTGTTAGGAATGAAAAGATGCCCAATTGTTTAATGGAAATGAAAAAATTTTCAACCTACAGAGGGCTGAATTCAAAGACACTCAAAATTAAAGTGAAAAAAGAATGCAGCAGGTTAGTCCATTAAGCTGAAATTTCATTGCAGCAACTCAAGATGGTACTCAGTAGTTTGTATGGCCTCCTGGTGCTTGTATGCATGCCTGACAACATCAGGGCACATTCCTAATGAGACGAAGGATGGTGTCCTGGGGTATTCCCTCCCAGATCTGGACCAGGGCATCACTGACCTCCTGGACAGTCTGAGGTGCAACCTGGCAACATCAGATGGACCGAAACATAATGTCCCAGAGGTGTTCTATTGGATTGGATTTTTATTGGTCAGGCGAGCATGGGGGACATTCAATGGTATCAATTCCTTCATCCTCCTGGAACTGACTGCATACTCTCGCCACATGAGGCCGGGCATTGTCGTGCACCAAGGAGGAATAAAGGACCCAATGCACCAGTGTAGGTCTGACAAACGGGTCCAAGGATTCCATCCCGATACCTAATGGCAGTAAGTGGTGCCATTGACTAGCCTGTAGAGGTCTCTGTGTTCCTCCATGGATATGCCTTCCCAGACCATCACTGACCCACCACCAAACCCGTCATGCTGAACAATGTTACAGGCAGCATAACATTCTCCACCGCTTTTTCAGACACTTTTACATCCGTCACACGTGCTCAGGGTGAACCTGCTTTCATCTGTGAAAAGCACAGAGCGCCAGAGGCGGACCTGCCAATTCTGGTTTCAATGGCAAATGCCAATCAAGCTCCAAGGTGCCAGGCATTGAGCACAGAGCCCACTAGAGGACGTCAGGCCCTCGGGCCACCCCATGAAGTCTGTTTCTGATTGTTTTCTCAGAGGCATTCACACCAGTGGCCTGCTGGAGGTCATTTTGTAGGTTCTGGCAGTGCAACATCCTGTTCCTCCTTGCACACAAAAGAGCAGATACAGGTCCTGCAGATGGGTTAAGGACCTTCTACTGCCCTGTCCAGCTCTCCTAGAGCAACTGCCTGTCTCCTGGAATCCTACATGCTCTTGAGACTGTGCTGGGAAACACAGCACATCCTTCTAGCAATGGCACATATTGATGCGTCATCCTGGAGGAGTTGGACTGCCTGTGCAACCTCTGTAGGGTCCAGGTATCGCCTCATGCTACCAGTAGTGACACTGACCCTAGCCAAATGCAAAACTAGTGAAAAACAATCAGAAAAGATGAGTAGGGGAAAAAAATGTCAGTGGCCTCCACCTGTAAAACCATTCCTGTTTTGGGGGTTTTCTAATGGTTGCCCCATCTAGTGCACCTGTTATTAATTTTATTAACACCAAAGCAGTTGAAATGTATTAACTACCCCCTCTGCTACGTAACTGATCAGATCAATACACAAAAATAAAAATCTACTAAATTCCATACAATAACAAAAAAGTAAACCTTTATTAATTTTGAAATGAAAATTATACATTATACATGTACATATAAAATATACATTTTAAATATATATACATAATTAAACAAATATATATATATATATATATATATATTTTAACCAACACACTCGGGATTGTAGAAAGGAATATCTCTGTTATGCTTCAGTATTCAGACTTTGATATAATGCATATAAAATTCAACTCGTCCCAAACTAAAAAATCCCTGAGACAATAAAAATAAAGGATTCAATGACCTATTAATGCAATAGTTTGGGCATTATTTAAATAATGTATAAATAATAAATAAAATAAATTTAGCAGCTCAGATATTCTGCCTAACATCAGCTTTTGTGCTTGATATAAACAAGTATTATAAGACAAAAGGGTGATAAATAATGACAAAAAGTTCAATTTGGGGTGAATTATATCTTTAAACTCCATAAACAGATGCAGAAGATGGCAAGACCTCGGAGACCTTTGTGTTCAATCATCTTCTTTGATAAATACGGCACATCTGTGCATGTTCTCATGAAGGAGAAAAGTCTCTATCTGTGCCAGACATGAACTTCAGAAGAAGTCTGATTCTGAAACTTCCTCTATGAGGACAGAAGAAACAATCCTGTCAATCATGAAACCCATTCATTATGAGCAGAAACCTTGTGAACAAACACAGTCTGGGATTTCTTCACTGTTTATATCATAATCATGACCGTGTGGTTTAATACTTCAGCTCTGGTGTTTGTTCAGATCCATGAACTCAAGCGTGAACAACACCAGCGACTCTCTTCATAAACAACACTAATAAAGCTCTGTGTTTCTGTTTAAAACACTCAATCTGCAGGGAATCGTCTACATACAACAGATTAAACTAACACTGACACAGAGCTCTTTCCATCTTGTGTTATTTACTGAAATCATGAAAGGATAGACAGAGTTTTATTAACAAGACTATAAAAACATCACTCACTGAACATTCATCACAGGTTTTCTTGGCATTCTCCTCATCCTTATGTTTCAGAGCACACAGCGGGGAAAACTAATTTATAGACTCACTTCATGAAGCCAGCAACACTTTAGTATCAGAACTCTTTAAAACCTCAAACTATTAAATATACATGGTTTAAACACACAGTACTGGAGTAAATGAGGTCCATGTTCAGTCTCAGACCACCCAAGAACAACATGTGACTCTCGAGGATTCAAACAGGAACAAGAACAACCTCTTCTGCTTTTCCTGAACTCAAAACAATTGAAATGAAATTGAACATCATGTTTGAGACCTGACAACCACTGTAGGAAACAGTGGGGCAAGTTGTCACATTTTTTTTCCTCATGTAAATATTTTTGCACACCAGTTTCTGTACAGACACAAACCTTAATACTGCAAAAACTACAGCTTCATACCTAAACATTTACACTGTTATCCAGCAGGTAAAAAAGACACATTCTCAATTCACATACATTAATAGGGGCATGTTGTCACACTGGGGTCAATTAAAGCAGTGCAATAAAAGCAGAAGACTTAACTGTAACAAATAAATTATATAAAATTACAAATAAAAATATTTATAAATAAACAAATTTAGTTTGAAGAACAGAATTCACTATAAACTAAAATATTTATGAAACAAATAAAACCAAAGCAGTTTACTCTACTGCAAAAAATAAAAATAAAATCAGAGTAGAATTGACTAAAAAGCACTTTTCGCTCAATAATTAGTAACTTTCACAAATAATTACAAAGAAACTGCAAATAACACATTGAATTCAACGTGAATTTGAAGTAAAAACATTCAAATAGGATTTTATTGTAAAACAGGCTCAAATAAGTTTTATTTACAATTTCGCAAAATCATTTTTATGTTGTGTAACTAAAATTTTACTCAAAATCTTACTTACTTAGATCATGTGACAACTTACCCTGTGTGACAACTAGCCCCGGTCTGTGTAAGCAGTAAAGCATCACAGTACGAGTCTAGAATGTTTTTAAGTGCCATAAAGAAATAAAATCAGATAACCAGCTGTCAAGTGCCTCAAACCCCTCTTAAAAGCATCAAAACACACTTAAGCTGGATTTAGCAAACAACAGCAATGTATTTAACTAAATATTTAGGCCTACCTTTAAACAGTGAATGTGTTAAACACTGCGCATGGACTTCTGGGAACACTTTGAATGAATCAAATGAATCATCGTATTGTTTTTATTGAACCAGTTCATTGTCTGAAGAGAATCAATAAATGAATAAAATGAATCAGACTTCAACAAAGCTCTACAAAGCATCAGAAGTGTCACTAACCTCCTCTCGATCACTGGAGGTCAGTGTTTAATACACTACAGCCACTAAAACACCAACACCAGTGATTCAGACTGAGAGCAAGTTCATCTGCTGTAAAGAAACACATTTTCATTTACTAGAAACATTTAGAAACATTGGTGTCAATATTGATATAATGAGACTTTTGATTACAGATGTTTTGTGTTTTGGCAAAAAATGAGCACAGATTTTTGTTGAGATTTCTTCTGAAAACTCAAGAAGAGAAACGTGAGATTATCAGAATCAGAATGAGCTTTATTGCCAGGTATGTTTACACATACAAGGAATTTGTTTTCATGACAGAAGCTCCGCAGTGCAACAGAATGACGGCGACAGAACAAAAAACACATAATAAAAGAATAAAAAGTACAAATAAGTAGGTTAGGAATGACAATATACAAATTGACAATTGTATGTGCAGGTATATTACAATAGGCAGTTATGTATGTACAGGTATAATATGTGCAAAAATTTAAGAGTACACTAAGTATGTGTTAGATAAATATGTATGTGTATATAAATATAAATATATGTCTTCTTATGTGTCTTTTCAGGTGAAATATTTGAGAAACAAGAGATTTCAGCTGAAGTTTAATCACCATTTACAAGAGACAGTTTTTTTATGTGAGCATATTTACTTTGTGTTCTGTTTATATCGAAGCAAATTAAACGTTCCTTATCCAAACATCATAAGTTATCTCAGGTGAAAAAAAAGTAGGCTATACTTTCATAATGTAGGCTACATAAAGTGATTTATTTTCACGCACTAATTTTTGTACTTAATATACCTACTAAACATGATTCTTTAGTACTTCTTAATATAAACTTAAGATCATCTAAGTGTAGGCTACTCAACAGTGCTATTTTGGGACACCATGAATATGAACTAAAAAGCGCTTTTAACATACTATCTCTGTGTTAAAAAATTTTATTTAGTCACCACTTGTAGTGCACTAGTGTATGAAAGATGGGTTTCATTTTAGTTCATATTCATGGTGTCCTAAAATAGCACAGTTGAGTATACAAGATGATCTCAAGTTTATCTTAATAAGTACTAAATTAATAATTTTTAGTATATTAAATACAAAATTAGTACGTGAAATTAAGTACTTTAAGTATATTATGGAAGTGCACTTTTTTTTCCCTCTTGAGACGACACGTGAATATAGAGCCAGATTTTTGTTTATGTGAAACTCAGCTAGCAGAAAACACAACTAAAGTTATATTTTCCTATATTATCTTTTGAGTAGCCAAAAAAATCTCAAGAAAACCTCTTTAAAACAGGAAGAAAAGTCACTTACAAAATGAGATTAGATGAACATGAAATAAATCTGACCAAAATGTCTCTGTGTGGGTAGAAAACAAGTGAATGAATCTTCATCAGAAGAGACAAAAAACAGCAACTCACTTCAATGTCTGACTTGTATCATAATTACATACATAAGCTTTTTGTGAAATTAGGATTAACTAATTAATCTTTTTCTGACCTCTTCATATTTAAGGAGAGAATATAGTTTAGGAAGACATTGCTTGTTATGATTTTCAAGGGTGTAGAATTTAGTAGAGACACTATAACATGATCCTACCAATATCAGACACTACTAAACTGTCCCTAGCAATAATTTGATCAAACAATGAAATGTCTGTTGTCTGCTATTATGTTCCCATCAACGCCAAAAATCAAACTTACACCCTTTGATCATCTGCATGGATTTTAGCCGATAATTCCAGCAATCGACTATCAATGCTGAATATCATCAAAACTGATCAATCAGTCAATCTCTATTATTTCAATGCTGTTGAAACAGAAATCCAGCAATACATCTAAACTATTTCATCCTCAAAGAACTCCAAAGCTCGTCAGATGATAAACCCTGTGCCAGCGTTTTCATTTATTTTGATACAGTTTTTAAGTTATATTCTGTATTCCATTCATAATTGATATTTTGCTTTCATTTTCATTT
Source organism: Cyprinus carpio (assembly GCF_018340385.1). Lineage (NCBI taxonomy): Eukaryota > Metazoa > Chordata > Actinopteri > Cypriniformes > Cyprinidae > Cyprinus > Cyprinus carpio. Next base: position 33,506,969 of record NC_056605.1, on the reverse strand, counting down.
TATTTAAATAGACACTTTTACATTTACTATGTATTTATATGTTTTGATACCTTGGCAATAATTAAAAAAAAAAAAGAATCTGGGGTGTTCCTCAATATCACTGAAGCTCATTTCAAAATATTTTTTTTAGATCAAGATACAGCAGCGCACACATTTCTCATGACGATATCAAGTGAAAGTCCCTCTTCTCGAGATGATACATATTTTAATAAAAGAAACATACATACAAAGGTTACGCACTCAAATGTTAGACTGGATTAAAATATTAGAAAATGTACAAGTGATAAGTTGTCTATTTCTGAATTTCAGAATACACAGTTATGATGATCTATATTAAATCTGGACAGCTCAGGATATAAGCCCATCACTGAAAATATTACATTGATTTTTCTTCGTTTTCAGTGCTGTATAAACATATCAACTATTTTCTTAATGTACTTTGGATAAAAACCTTGACACCCCCATTACTACTACATTGTTTAGTAAATGTGTGACGATCTCTGTTTTATGTGAGGTTTTCCTCTTGAGTGATTGTTCTCTGGTCGTTTCTTTGAGGAAAACCTGTTGTCTACTTCCTTTTAGGCTTTTAAAAGAAGTGAGATGAAGGACCACGAGAGAGAGAGCTGAATTTGTTTAGTTTCCTTGAAGCTTGTTTCTTCTGTACATCAACACTGCTACACACATTACACTTCCATGCATTCATTGAACTTTACATCACTGATTCCTGTAGTTTGATTTATTTATTTTTTTAATAAATTTTCATGTAGTTTTATTTTTTTTTATTTTTTTATTTTTATGAAGATTGTATCTTACTTCTTTCTTTCTTGTGTGTGTCCCTGTTTTTTGTTCCGTCCCTTTTGAGCCACGGAGCGTAACAGATGGAGACTCGTTCTCCGTCACAGTAGGATCCAATCAATGTGAGGATGATTTTGGAAATATTTTGATCATTTTTGTCGTATTCTGTAGTTTTTGATTCTTTGAACATGTTTGGAAATGTTTTGGTGAAGACGCTTTGAGGGAAATCTATTTTGAATAATACAACAACACAAAATACAATTAAATACTCTCAAAAAATTACACATTTTCACACAAAACAACACATTGTCACCTCGCACATCATTAAAACAATTATGATATTATAGGAGATGATAAATATTGCGCACTCCTAGCTCATTTACTTTGTTCATCCTAAGTGACCAGTGTGTCTCATAGTCCTGTGTTTTAACTCTCTTTGATCTGTGTGTCTCTGTGTCTTCAGTCTCTGTGATCTGCACTCTGTGTGATCTGTGTCTCTGTGATGCTGTGTGTCTCTGTATCTTCAGTCTCTGTGATCCGTGTGTCTCTGTGTCTTCACTCTGTGTGATCTGTGTGTCTCTGTGTCTTCAGTCTCTGTTGATTGTGTGACTGTGACGTCTCTGTAGCGGCTCTTATTCACCATCAGCTGATCCTGAAGAAACTGGACTGAAGTCTAAATACGAGAGTCCTACAATAAAACACACAGACAGTCACATATGAGTATGAGACATTACTGCTGTCACATCACATCAGCAGATCCAGCTCAGAAACACACAGTATATTCATATTACAGTCAGAGATATGAACAACTGATCATAGATTAATAACAGTGAATGATTAAACATATTTATAAATCTATCAATTAAATATTCATATACCAGTCACATCACAGAACATATATTCACAGATATCATCACAAAATTAAACAGTTTAAAGTACAGAAACTAATGTGGAGCTGAATTATCATCTTATATTCTCCAAATATATATGTTACTAAACTTTGGTCATTTTAAAAGATTTAAATAATAATATACTCACAGTAGTCTAATCTCTCCAGTTTATAAAGTGGATCATCTTTAAGATCAGAGAGTAACTTCACTGACCTTCATCTGTGATGCCACACTTACTCAACCTGTAGAGACTCAGGTGTGAGGGGTTTGATCTCAGAGCTGAAGTCAGAGCAGCACAACCTTCATCTGTGATGCCACACTTACTCAACCTGTAGAGATCAATGACACACTCTTCACTCTCTCAGATCAGATCAGTTTAGCTGTGAATCCATTAGTAAAGAGAAAGTACAAATCAGTGTGTGATGCATCATTGGACTGAGGTTTTTAAATGTCAAAAAAAAAAAAAAAAAAAAACCTCGATCATAAATCATTTAAAGCCTTAATCAAAAAGAAAAAAAAAAAAAAATTACTTACACACTGTCAGGATTTTTAACTACGTTTCTCTGTCTTATGTAGACATTAATTCAAATCTGTTTAATAACACAATTCATTACACGGCTGAACTTTATAGTGCTATTTTGATCTGTAATAATATGTATGGAGTAGTGGTGTGTGTGTGTGTGTTTCTTCATCACCCAGGGACGGCAAATCCTGAGATCAGCTACACTGTGAGATATTATTCATACTTAGTGTAAATTGTGGCAGATAGTACTTACACCTCAATGTATTGCAGTGCTTTACAAAACTGTAACGTAATAACATATTCTTTATATGATTCTATTCATTATAAACTGATGCTGCCTTCTACTGCCCTCCCAAATCTCCATTCCTAAAGCCCCCTACACCTGCTCCTAATCACACTGAAGCTGCTGATCAGTAAAGCTGTTCTTGAAGCTGCAGGAAGAGACTCACGCTTCTGAGTTTGGGAACAATATGAGCTGCATGTGATTGATTCACCAGAACATCTGATCAAAGTGAGGACACCACATATAATTTTAAAGGGGTCATATGATGCTGCTAAAAAGATAATTTTTTGGGTATTTGGTGTAATGCAATGTGTTTATGTGGTTTAAGGTTAAAAACACACTATTTTCCACATACTGAACATTATTGTTGCTCCTCTATACCCCACCTTTCTGAAACGCGTTGATTTATAGAAACCTCATCGTTCTGAAAAGCGAGGTGTACGCTGATTGGCCAGCTATGTGCATTGTGACTGGCCCGAATACCTCAAGGGTGTGACGGAAATGTTACACCACTTACCATACTGTGATGCAGTCTCCCAGCACGATGAGACAAAACCAGTAAAACCCATTACAAACGAGGCATTTATTGCATCCAGTGTGGACATAATTACTCATTATAATGACTTGTACTGTGTCTTTACGTGTTGCGTATCGCGCATGCATAAAAATAAAAACCGTGTCTGCATTTGTGATCAGAGAAACAACAAAGCTCTACTCTACACCGCTCAAAACTCGCGTTTGAATCATCATTGGCAAACTCTTCATATATAAAAAACGTATTTACAGACTGTGAGTCAGAAGTGGCAGATTGTCCTTGCAAAGAGTGAGGAACGGCCGGTGGATTCAGCTCTAGGCATGACAAAGCGGATATCGTCCTCTTTTGGAAGGCTAAACAAGGTTTTGCTTTCACAATGAAACACACAGCGCCTTCACGTCATGTCGGTGGTGGCAACAATACAACAACGAGAATAAAAGTTAAGCCTTCTTTCTTTGCATGAACATTTGGGCGTGTGTTATGCAAATCTTCCCACCCCCTAGTGACATAGAGATGTGGGGGGTGTGTTAGAACGAGCCTTTTTAGGGATGTGTGGTTGACTTTTATAAAGAATATCTCTTTGGATTAGAGACTCTTTTGCAACTTTATAGATCTTCTTTATGCACCAAGAGCTTGTAACACTCCAAAGATAAAGAAAAAAAATAATAATCGCATCATATGACCCTTTAATTATATACAGATTATTTCCATGTTTTGAATATTTTCTTATGTTTTTCTTTAATATAAACACCTCTCTGAGCTCATATACAATGGAATAAATGAGAAGAAATGCAGATTTGTACTCGGGTTGGTCATCTCAAAAGCCACTGTTCTTACTCTCTCACTTATCTGACTGGTTTCTTTAGTAATTTTGTCTGATAACAGTTAAGCCTCTGCTAACAAGACAAGCTATTAGCACTTAGTGTAAACAAAATCCATTTGAAGGTTTTGCTAATGACAGAAACACGTTTTAACATGAACACAGAAGTCCACACATGAACAAGAAACAAACCAAAAACAAAGTCACACAATGTTTTACTTTCTGTATCTCTGTATCTTGATGACAGTTGTCTCATCCAATCAGTAGTAAGTATTCCATTCACAAAACAATACCTAATTTTTACATTTTGTCTGACTTGTCATTGTGTTTTTTGGCTTTTTGAGTGATTCTAGATTATTCTCAGACAGATTCAGTTCTCTCTGTCAAATATGATCTTACCACAGTTTCTCCAGTTTACAGCGAGGATCCTCCAGTACAGCAGAGAGCTGATTTACACCAGAATCTCCTAGATTATTCTCAGACAGATTCAGTTCTCTCAGGTGTTCAGGGTTTGATCTCAGAGCTGAAGCCAGAGCAGCACAACCTTCATCTGTGATGACACAATCCCACAACCTGTAGAGAACAATGACACACTATTCACTCTCTCAGATCGGATCAGTTTAGCTGTGAATCCATTAGTAAAGGGGTCATCAGATGCCCATTTCCACAAGTTGATATGATTCTTAAGGGTCTTAATGAAAAATCTGTAACATGTTTGGTTAACGGTTCTTATGTGGTTCAGCGTAAAACAACAGAGCTTTGACCCCCGTCAAATATAAGCTCTTTTCAGAGTAAGCCACTTTTTGTAGCATTTTTACGTTGAAATGTTAAGGAACTCTGCTGACTCCGCCCATCTCTTTATTAGCCGCTCTCTGAGGGACTGTTTATTTCAGTTTGCAGCTTCATCGTGAAAATTGCTAATTAGCACATTATATAGGAAAGGTGATTTGCAAAGATTCATCTAAAAAACATCTTAAACTCACTTCCTCATGGAGGTGAAACTGGATGACAAATGATTCGCGCGAACAGACACATTTATGTAGATCGGGGGCACATTCCCTTCAGATACAAACGTAATCCATTGCAACTTCAGCGGCTCAGATGTCGGAAGTAAATGTCGACTGCTATGTTCATTATTACATCCAACAACAAAACACCTCAATCACATAGGAGTCATTCTTGTGTACATCTGCTCTGACAGTGACACAATGGCGGACTGATGACAGTCCCTCAGAGCAGGTCTGAGGTAAGACACCAGTCCAGTCTGTGCTGAAACACTACTGTCAATCAAACTAGTGTGGGAGGGGCTTCACCTGTGATGTCACAACAGACATTCTGTGATCGGCTCGATTTAAGAAAGGGTGAAATGATTTAATCAAGATAAAAAAAAAAGCAAACAACCCCGGTGGATTTTTAATCACTATAGGGTGGTTGTGTACACACACTGCCAACACAGATTTCAGTTCAAACAACTTGTAAAAGTGCATGTAGCATCATATGACCCCTTTAATAAAGAGAAAGTACAATGTGTGATGGATCATTGGACTGAGATTTAAAATGTCAAAGAAAAAAAAACCCTGAACATATATTTAAATTCTCATTCAAGAAAGATAAAAAAAATTTATTACATACTGTCAGTATTTTAAAACAAATTGTCTGTCTTATGTAGACATTTATTCAAATCTGTTTAATCACTCTATCCATTACACAGCTGAGTTTTATACTGTGTTCTTTTGATCTGTATTAATATGTATGGAGTGGTGTGTGTGGGTGTGTGTGTTTCTTCATCACTCAAGGATAGTAAAACCTGAGATCAGCTACACTGTGAGATATTATTTATACTTAGTGTAAATTGTAGCAGATAGTACTTACACCTCAATGTATTGCAGTGCTTTACAAAACAGTACGTAATAACATATTCTTGATATGATTCTATTGATTATAAACAGATGCTGTCTTCTAGTGTCCTTCCTTGTGTCTATTCCTAAAGCCCCCTACACCTGCTCCTAATCACACTGAAGCTGCTGATCAGTAAAGCTGTTCTTGAAGCTGCAGGAAGAGACTCACGCTTCTGAGTTTGGGAACAATATGAGCTGCATGTGATTGATTCTCCAGAACATCTGATCAACGTGAGGACACCACATATAATTTTAAAGGGGTCATAGGATGCTGCTAAAAAGATAATTTATTTTGTGTATTTGGTGTAATAAAATGTGTTTATGTGGTTTAAAAAACACATTATTTTTCAAATACATTACAACATTCCAAATACCTCAAGCGCGTCCTTTCTGAAACGAGTTGATTTTTACAAACCTCATTGTTCTGAAAAGCGAGGTGTATGCTTATTGCCCAGCTATCCAGTGCATTGTGACTGGCCAAATACCTCAAGCGCGTGACGGAAATGTTACGCCCCTTAACATACTGTGATGCACAAGACAAAAGCATGAGACAAAAACCAATAAATCCCATTACAAAATGAGGCATTTGTTGCATCCAGCGGGGACATAATTACTGAATATAATGACTTGTACTGTGTCTTTACGTGTTGCGTATCGCGCTGCATAAACATAAAACCGCGTCTGCATTTGTGATCAGAGAAACAACAAAAGTGCTACTCTACACCGCTCAAAAACTCGCGTTTGAATCATCATTGGCAAACTCTTTATTATATATAAAAAAAAAAACTTACTTACAGACTGGGAGTCAGAAGTGGCAGACTGTCCTTGCAAAGAATGAAGAACGTCTGGTGGATTCAGCTCTAGGCATGACGAAGCGGATATCGTCCTCTTTGGAAGGCTAAACAAGGTTTTGCTTTCACAATGAAACACACACAGCGCCTTCCATGTCGGTGGTGGCAACAAAACAACAGCGAGAATAAAAGTTAAGCCTTCTTTCTTTGCATGAAAATTTGGGCGGTGTTATGCAAATTTTCCCACACAGTGACGTAGAGATGTTGTGGGGGTGTGTTAGAACGAGCCGTTTTAGGGATGTGTGGTTGACTTTTATAAAGAATATCTCTTTGGATTTGAGACTTTAGTCTTTGCAACTTTATAGATCTTCTTCATGCACCAAGAGCTTGTAACACTCCAAAGATAAAGAAAAAATAATTTGAATCGCATCATATGACCCTTTAATTATATACAGATTATTTTCCATGTTTTGAATATTTTCTTATGTTTTCTTTAATATAAACACCTCTCTGAGTTATATACAATGTAATAAATGAGAAGGAATCCAGATTTGTACTCGGGTCGGTCATCTCAAAAGCCCACTGTTCTTACTCTCTCACTTATCTGACTGGTTTCTTTAGTAATTTTGTCTGCTAACAGTCAAGCCTTTGCTAACAAGACGAGCTATTAGCACTTAGTGTAAACAGAATCCATTTAAAGGTGTTGCTAATGCAGAAACAGCTTTAACATGAACACAGAAGTCCACACATGAACAAGAAACAAAGTCACACAATGTTTTACTTTCTGTATCTCTGTATCTTGATTGACAGGTGTCTCCAATCAGTAGTAAGTATTACATTCACAAACAATACCTATTTTTTACATTTTGTCTGATTTGTCATTGTGTTTTCATACTTTTTTGGGTGATTTGTTTTTGACTTCACAATTATTTTACAGTGTTTTATATGTTATCTTACCACAGTATCTCCAGTTTACAGAGAGGATTTTGTAGTACATCAGAGAGCAGATTCACTGATTTTCCTAGAGACTTATTCCAAGACAGACCCAAGTGTCTCAGGTGTTAGGGGTTTGATCTCAGAGCTGAAGCCAGAGCAGAACAACCTTCATCTGTGACGCCACTCTTACCCAACCTGTAGAGAACAATGACACAGTGTTAATTGTAGTTGAAGTGTGTGTAGTTTGTTATTGACTCTGGTCTCAGAGCAGGAGAGGAGATCATAATGACAAGCACTGCCACAAACTGCTGCTGACAGAATGAGATTTCTGCATGTTGATGCTCAATGCTGCTGTTTGAAACTGTCATGTGCTTCAGCACTGAACAGACACACAGAGCTGAATGTGAGATATTGTTTCATAGTGATATAAGGACAGATCTGTCTGGAGAAACAGTCACTTACCTCTAATAAACACCTACAGGAGGACATTTGCTTCACAGGACCCACATTTCCCCTACTGCATGTCATTTATTAGCTCTTGTGATCAAACACATCATCGTGTCATGTTTGGCAGCTTATAAACTGAACAGAAATCACTAAATCACACATTAGTATCTGAACATTCAGGTTAAATCTTTATGACATCTGTGAGAACACAATGAGCTCATGGGATTTCAGAAAAAGTGGAAAATAAGAGGAAACAAACTCTTACACAGAGATGGACAAGTGAAGGAGTATTAATCAAACTAGTAGAAGCAACTGAAGCTCCAGTAAATGTTTGGTGGCCAAAAACAGGAGCAGCAGCTCATGTGATGTGATGAAGATGAATGAAATGAACTTCATCTTCAGTCATTTGTGCTGAGATTTAGTGTGCCTAGTCAGAATTTATATTAACCCTCTGAGGTCGATTAACACGTATACACATTATGAGGCATTTTCTCCTGATAACCCCGAAAAAACTTAAATTACACTTTCAGTTTTGATCGTACAGATAAGAGCAATACATCAATCGAATCTGTAAAGGGGTCTACTTTTTTTGGTATACAGACATAATAACAACAAAACTTTGTGCACTTATAAAATAAAGATAACAAACAAGGAGTGCTGTCTGCAGCCTTTGTCTGCGCTGATCTTCAGATACAAATGCGTCATTAAAATGAACTGTACCTCAGTGAATACTCAACGAAGAGACATGAGAGAGATATCTATAGAAAGCCTGACATGTCTACTTTTAAACTAAACAAGGGCTGCTGAAAACAAAATATTCTGTGATAAAGTAATCCATATGAAAACCACGCGATGTCCGTTTTTCATGTCTCCCCTTCATTATCTTCTAATGCGACCACGCCCCCGCGCCGAGCGCGCTTTTGAGATTCAAATGTTTCACTGAAGCGCGCGGCTTGAATACGCCCACACAACAGAAGACAACGCAGCGAGACTGTTCTTCAAGTTTTTTTATTTTACTGTTTGCTTCGCGATGAGAGGAATAAGACATAATTCACCCCAAAAAGATGTGATGTGGTTGAGGATTTGAGATTTGGATTTCCTCAGAAAAAAAAGAATGAAGCACTTTATTCAGCAGAGATCATAAACATGAGTAAGTCTCTTTTTATTTATTTATATACTTGTACTAGTTTTCACATAACGTGTAAACATTTTACTAGTTAGACTTTTTCCAAAGACTTTTTCCAAACTATAATTCCTGAATAAATGTATAATCAAGTGAAATATTATGAAGTTTCAATAACAATATACACTACTATACCATTCAAAAGCTTGATAAAAATAATATAAATGAAACAAATAAATGTAACTGTAGCAAATGTAACAAACAATGCTGTTCTTTCAATTTATCCCCCCTAAAAAACCTGAAAAAATATTCTCAGCTCTTTTCTACATTAATAATAATAATAATGATGATGATAATAATAACAATAAATGTTTTTTTGTAGAAAAGATTGTTAAAAGGATTTTCTGAAGGATTGTGTGACTGGAGTAATGATGCAAAAAATTCAGTTTGAAAGTCAGCTTTGATCGTTCCTAATAAACTGTTTAACTGCACTCACAAGTGAATATTAAATTATGTTGTGGGATAATTAAATATAATCTAAATAAACTACAAACATAAAATTATATACATTTATTTTGTCCTCACATTCTTTCTTGTAACTCATCCCTCTCAGTGACACAGCTGACTGAATGGCTCATTATGCAGCTCATTATGCAGGTCTTTGTCTTCTCAGGTGTGAATTCATGATAGTTGACGCCTACTCGCATATGACTTTCACCAACAAAAAGTGTCTTAGAAAATTTAAATCAATATATTGTTTTCTGTAAGTGAGTAAACAAGATGATTTTAACCCTCTGGAGTCTAAGGGTATTTTTGGGGCCTGGGAGAAGTTTTGTCATGCCCTGACATTTGTGCTTTTTTCAGTTTCTTATAAATATCTAAATGGCTAAGTCTAATCTCACTGTAATCAGCACAAACTGTCGATAATCGCTGGGTATTATTCGATTAGTAGTCGATAATCGCCCCCCTCCCACACATTTAGGGATGCCCAATCAAAACAAAAAAAATAAAATATAATCGCATTATACTATTAGAATACTATAATATAACCCCCCCCACACAACAAATCACGCATAAACACACAAACGCACACCCATAAAAAGAGAGAGAGAGGGAGAGAGACTATTCAGGCTTTCAATCTGTATGATAACAAACTGTTTAATTCATTAGAGAAAGGTCTATCCTAACCCAAGCCAATTGATGGTTGTATGATTGCTGAAACATATTAATATAACAGATGACGGCACTTATTAACATAAAACACATCTATTATCAACTGCTCACAAGGCTGTAGGAGCCTAGGACATTTCTATTTTTAAAATGAGCATAAACATTCATAGCATTTTTAAAAAAGTTTACAGATTAATTAAGATTAGAACAGATTAATTCAGACATGAATATTAGGCTTAAAACACATTACGTGCTAAAACAGAATATCATAAAACACAGTACGCGCTAAAACATATTGTGAACAGCCCTAATTTGAACATTAATTTTAACGTATGTATTTATAACAAAAACCTATTTCATATTTTTATTAAAAAAAAAAAATGAGCATGTCCACAGTTCTACAGTTGTTGGCGGTACCCTCTGTCACTGTCCCCCTTCCCCCGCTGGCCTGTACTCACACTGCACTTCACGCTCCAGGCCGGTGTTCTGTCGATCTCTGTCAGATTTTGCTACCTCCCATAGAAAAAAGTAGGTAGTACTTATATGGACTCGCCAAACTGAGGGAGAGCTTTTAATTGAAACGAGGGAACTAATATAGAGCCTTACACGGCCCGGCCCGGGGCTAAATCAGGTTTCTCTGCCCGAGTCACTGTCCTCATTACACAGCTGTTGTTGCAGCCATTATAATAGTTTAGTTTTGGTTTTTAATGGTCATATTTCATTTCGATTCTTTATTAATTTAATTCAGAAATATGATTGGAACATTTTATGTTTGTTAAATTCAAGTTTGTTTTTTAAATAGCCTACAAAGCGGGCAGCGCAAGACCGCGAGTTGAGCATTTTTGTCAGTTTATCCTTCTCAAAAAAAAAAAAAAAAAGGATTAGCGTCATAATATTTTAGGAATTAAGTCAAAATGATGACAATGAAATCATGTTACATTGCATGAAGTAAAATTGAATATATTACACCTGTATACTCCGCAAAAAAAACTTGATAAAAAAAAGTACCTGTCATTCTTCACGTTTAAAACGAAAAACAGCAATAGGCTTACTGACGATTTTTTAAACTCGAATTGATTTATTTCACGAGACACTCGTTTGTATTAAATTGTTCAGTTTTTTTTAACATGCACTCAAATATTCGTTATTATTTTCGTGCTGCAAATATTAAACAGGAAAATATAATTGATCCACATACCGCTTGAAAGGAGGCGGTTATCTCACTACAGATTAAAGAGCATAAAAAACATTTATTATTTGTATTTTAATTCTATCTTTAAATTGATAGAAGACTGAGGCTTTGTGTTATAATAAAAAGTCCAAAGCTTATTGCGATTAAAACGTTACATATTATTTCCAAGCATTTATGCCATAATTAAAAGCTTGTGAATAATCACATAACGTTATTTACTTCAGAAAAATCAACATAACAGAGTCGAATTTTTAAATGGTTTAAAAAATGTTTATGGTTATCATACCATGGAATATTACATTTAGTTCCTTCAACAAATAAACTTCATTTTAATGCAGCTAGCTCATAATCACGACTTACGTGGGAAACAGGAAGTTTCTCGCTCAGCACAGTGGAGCGCATCGTTTTGTTAACTTTGTGGTTCATTATTTTGAGTCGTTTAGGACGCGGTGACACAGAAGACCATCTCACAACATATTGATTTATAAATCTATTGCGTTTGCCACTCAGAAATGTTCACGTAATGCTCCCGCGGTTAGTGCTCACACTGCATGTGTACCGCGCCCTAAAAAAACTGAACTGCGCTCTGACCCTCCTCTTCCAACCAACCGCGTCCGAGCGCGGCACGGAGCGATCACATTGCTGTGCGTTCACACCGCCAGCGTCAAGAGCGTCAAAAATCGCGCTGACCACCCTGCTCACAACGCTGCAGAAAGATTCGTGAGCGCTCTGATGTAGATCGTGTATTTAAAGCCGCCTCAAAGCAAACAAACTTGTTGATCTTGTGCAGACTAACCACAATGAGGGTAACGTTATAAGTTCACCTCATTAAATATTGTTGTGTACGAAGTATTAAGATCTTTTACCTAATAATGTATAAAGCACTGTAAAAATACTCTGATGCAAGTAAAAGTCCTGCATTGAAAATGTTACTTAAGTAAATATAATCAAGTATAAACATTACTTAATGTACGTATAATCAAGGAATTGTTTTTAAAAAGTAAACTAGGACAACTGTAGCCTAATATTATTTATTATATTAGATTATTATTCTTTATATCGTTACTGCACATCAGCAACTCACCAGAAACATGAACAAACTCAGCCACCTTGGTCCACGTATCATTTTTATTTAATTATTTATGTCCCTGTATGCAAACAGTTCTCTGGAATCCTCTCGAGCGGTGGACTTCTACGTTCTGATTGGTTGCTGCCCAACCGCGTCATAGCTCATTACCATAAAGTTGCCCTGATTTCAACTCTCCTCGCCGCTGCTCGACGCCGGCCCACATTGAAAATGAATGATTTCCGGCCACTTTGACGCTCTCGACGCTGGCGGTGTGAACGCACAGTTAGTCAACCGAACCGGGCTTTGGGGGTAAGACACGCTCGGGCACGGTTCACATCCTTAGAAAATAATCGCACAGCCTAATCGATATTCTGTCATTAAATCGACTAATCGAATATTCGAAAATCGTGACCCATCCCTAGCGTGGTTAGTGAAAAACTAAAAATGTTAAATCACTTGAATAAGGCAATAAAACACATACAGAAAATTGGTTCCCGGGACTTTTGAGAACTGGAGCTTGTAGCCTAGAATTTTTTTTCTAAATGATGTGAAAATCATCTTTTTTACTCACTTACAGAAAACAATATAAGACACTTTTTGTTGGTAAAAGTCATATGCGAGTAGGCGTCAACTATCATGAATTCACACCTGAGAAGACAAAGGCCTGCATAATGAGCTGCATAATGAGCCATTCAGTCAGCTGTGTCACTGAGAGGGATGAGTTACAAGAAAGAATGTGAGGACAAAATAAATGTATATAATTTTATGTTTGTAGTTTATTTAGAATATATTTAATTATCCCACAACATTGTTTAACTGCACTCACAAGTGGAATATTAAATTGTTTATTAGGAACAATCAAAGCTGACTTTCAAACTGAATTTTTTTCATCATTACTCCATTCACACAATCCTTCAGAAATCCTTTTAACAATCTTATTTTCTACAAAAAAAATTTATTGTTATTATTATCATTATTATTATTATTATTATTATTATTATTATTATTATTATTAATGTTGAAAAGAGCTGAGAATATTTTTTTTTTTTTTTTAGGGGGGATAAATTAAAAAGAACAGCATTGTTTGTTACATTTGTTTACAGTTACATTTATTTGTTACATTTATATTATTTACATCAAGCTTTTGAATGGTATAGTAGTGTATATTGTTATTGAAACTTCATAATATTTCCACTTGATTATACATTTAGTCAGGAATTATAGTTTGGAAAAAGTCTTTGGAAAAAGTCTAACTAGTAAAATGGTTACACGTTATGTAAAAACTAGTACAAGTATATAAATAAATAAAAAGAGACTTACTCATGTTTATGATCTCTGCTGAATAAAGTGCTTCATTCTTTTTTTTTCTGAGTAAATCCAAATCTCAAATCCTCAACCACATCACATCTTTTTGGGGTGAATTATGTCTCATTCCTCTCATCGCGAAGCAAACAGTAAAATAAAAAAACTTGAAGAACAGTCTTGCTGCGTTGTCTTCTGTTGTGTGGGCGTATTCAAGCCGCGCGCTTCAGTGAAACATTTGAATCTCAAAAGCGCGTTCAGCGCGGGGGGGCGTGGTCGCATTAGAAGATAATGAAGGGAGACGTTAAAAATGGACATCGCGTTGTTTTCATATGGATTACTTTATCACAGAATATTTGTTTTCGGCAGCACTTGTTTAGTTTAAAAGTAGACATGTCAGGCTTTCTATAGATATATCTCTCATGTCTCTGTGTTGAGTATTCACTGAGTTACAGTTCCTTTTAAAGACGCGTTTGTAACTGAAGATCAGCGCAGACAAAGGCTGCAGACAGCACTCCTTGTGTGTTTTCTTTATTTTATAAGTGCACAAAGTTTTTGTTGTTATTATGTCTGTATACAAAAAAAGTAGACCCTTTACAGATTCGATTGATGTATTGCTCTTATCTGTACGATCACATATACGCGGGGATCGACTCTATGAGAATGTCATGAGCTATGGTGTCGAACGCAGCACTGTAGCGAGGATCCCGTAGTACCTCAGACAGCAGAGCAAATAAGATCCCTAATTAACTAACACACCATAGTAAATCAGACACCATAGTAAATCAGACACCAAATTCAATAACATACATCCAGTACAGCACAGAGACGCTTCACTCCCAAATCTCCTATTGTATTCCCAATCAGATTCAGGTGTCTCAGGTGTTTCACAGGACCCACATGTTCCCAGTAACTCTTGTGAACATTACTGCGTACCATGTGGCAGATTATAAAACTGAACAGAATTGTGGTTACCTCAACAGAGATATGAATCAGATCAGTTTAGCTGTGAATACATTAGTAAAGAGAAAGTACAAAATCAACGTGTGATGAATCATTGGACTGAGATTTAAAATGTCAAAGAATAAAAATAGAAAAAAAAAAATCTTTATTGCACTGTCAGGATTTTTCACCAATTAGTCAGTCTTATGTAGACATTCATTCAAATCTATTTAATCACACTATTCAGTACTTAAGCATTTTTTGGCAGTATCTGTACTTTACTTGAGTTTTTATATTTCAGACAACTTTTACTTTTACTCCACTACATTTCTTAATTAAAATGTATACTTTTACTCAACATGCATAAACAAGTGCAACAAAACAGTCAGAAGAACACAGACTTCAGGAAAGCAGGTTTGACAAATCCTAGTTAGACTCCTAAAAAACACCTTTGCTCATGTGGAAACAAGTGCAACGCAAACAAGTGTGCGCCGCGCACAACCGTGAATGATTCATTTCCCACTCAAGTCGAGTCCAGCGGCTGTGTGATACAGCATCGTCTCCGATAATATGGTAGGTGTTGTTGTAATGATGTGCAATCTGACGTTATTAAGTAGTCTATATCAGAGCTTCCCAAACTTTTCCATTCCACGACCCACCTAGACAAGTATAATTTATTTCACCACCAAAATATTTGAGATAAAAAAAAAAAATTGACATTACTTTAAGCCTAATCTTAATTAAAAGTTTTATATGACAGAAATTAAATATTTAAGAAAAATAACCATTTTATTTTAGTGTACAAATATTTAATTTTTAATTTCTTTGTTTACAGATGTTAAAATATGAAACGTCCATAAAAACGTGAAACAGGCTCACTCCAGTGAACTGTAATCTGCGCTGCGTGTTGTTAAACTCATCACGGGGTTCAGCGAAGAAAAATGCATTCATGGTCCTTCCGTGTGTGTGTGTAAGGGAGAGCGGTGCTCAATCCAACACTTTTTTAGGAAAGCATTAGAAGTAAAGCAGAACTAACTAAAACAGTTTGGAGATTAAAATAATTGTGAAATATGTAAAAAATAATAAACAGATGCGTCTCATTTTTAAATAAACACTAAAAAAAATGAGATGACAAATTTACTTCAGTCAGAAATTTACTTTTTGCAATGGTTAAATAAATGTTCAGCAATATCTTTAAAAGATTTTTGAACTTTGGCACATTTTTTTCTCTATATAGAGATGATATGTCAAGGAAATATTGCGAAATTTTGTTATGTGGAAATGTTTAAATCTCGTAGTGTTACAATTAACCCTGCGTTTATGCCCTGTATAACCGGGACATGTGAAATGCTTTTTACAGTCTGTTTCCCGAACGAAAACAGTGCAGTTCAAACAGACGATAGAAATGAATGAACATAGCCTACCTGAAACCATTTCCGTAACATTTGAATTTTCTGGTGTATGCAATATCATGCAGAATACAGCGCATTGAAGTGAGCGAGTTTTTTTTTCATTAATAATGCGGGACCGATTGAACCTTTTAATAATGAGTTGCTCTGAGACCCTCACTGTAATTACAACTCGTGCGCGCCGCGCCCGCTGCTTCAAAGCACGCAACGCATGTTTTAAATCGCGGTCTTTGCAATTCGAAAATCACACTAAGGATATCGCAATTTGTAATTAATGTTGGTAGGCTATATCGTGCAGCCATAGACTGAACTGTGTGAGTGTGTGTTATTTAAACGCAAATTTAGCTGCAGCCCAGTGACTGTGGGACCCACCTTGCTCCATTCTGCGACCCACAAGTGGGTCGCGACCCACAGTTTGAAAACCCCTGGTTTAATACGCTATCTCACGGCAATTCGTACATATTTTACGAGGTGGCTAATTCGTACAAATTCGTATGACCTCACTCGTACGATTTCATACGGTTTGGCTAGACCCCAGTGGGGACGGTTAAGTTTAGGGGCGGGGTTGGGTGTAGGTCATTCGTACAAATTCATACGAATTGTGCAACTCGTAAAATATGCATGATTTAGCAAAAATCGTATGAATTTGTACGAGTGAGGTCGCACGAATTCGCACAAATTAGCCACCTCGTAAAATATGTAGAAATTGCCATGAGATGGAAACCTACCAACCACACAGAGTGCATGCACATTGATTTATTAGTCTATAATTTTACGTAGGCCTAGTTACCTTAATCTGTATCAAAACCAAAGAGTACCGTTTCTGCAGATGCATGAAACACATTAAATAATAAAATAGTATTAACTTACATTTTAGACAAAATATGCTGTTGTTTTTTTGCTCAATTTTGCTAACGAAAATAGTTCCAAACAGATCACAGCACTGTTTTTGCGTCTCTTAACAATGGACAGTGTTTACTTTTTGATTGAATCAGCTTTTTGAACGAATCGGTTGAATAAATGATTCAGTGATTCACTCAACAGTCAAATGCTTTTTCCATATAACATCATTTAAAAAATTTCAAATTTAAATTATCAACATTTAAACATATGTATCCATGAGACATATAAATACATCCATATCATATTTAAATGCATCCATATCCCCTCTGAGATACA
This sequence comes from Cyprinus carpio, assembly GCF_018340385.1. Lineage (NCBI taxonomy): Eukaryota > Metazoa > Chordata > Actinopteri > Cypriniformes > Cyprinidae > Cyprinus > Cyprinus carpio. The sequence continues at coordinate 33,489,665 of NC_056605.1, read as the reverse complement.
TAAACTGTGTAAATACATGCTATTTCAGATGCAGATTTCAGTTGGAATGAAAGACTCTAAGTACTAAGTACCGGAAGATGTTCTTCTTATTCTTACCCAAAAATACAAAATAGAAGAAAGTGTTAAAACTGAACACAATCTTGTTACTCAAGCTGTGTATGAACATTTATTTATATATATATATATATATATATATATATATATATATATATATATATATATATATATATATATATATATATATTTGCTTCTTTTCCATTTTGCGTTTACTTGTACTTTTGCTTTCAATACTTACGTACATTTAAGATTTAAAAAATACTTTTCATACTTAAGTACAATAAATATCACATAATTTAAGACTTTTACTCAAGTAATATTCTAAATAGTGACTTCAACTTCTACCAAAGTACTTTTCTGGTAAGATATCTGTACTTTTACTTGAATATGGCTTTCAGGTACTTTATACACCAGTTCATTACACAGCTGAGCTTTATAGTGCTATTTTGATCTGTATTAATATGTACAGAGTAGTGGTGTGTGTGTGTGTGTTTCTTCATCACTCAAGGATATAAAAACCTGAGATCACCTACACTGTGAGATATTATTCATACTTAGTGTAAATTGTGGCAGATAGTCATATGATGATCTGCTCTGATTGGCAAACTGACCCAGTGCATTGTGATTGGCTGAACACAGCAAGCACCTGTCGGAAATGTAACGCCCCTTTCCATAATCCCAGCTTCATCTTTCAAAAATAAATGTAAAGACAGTTTATAATGTCCTTAGTTTCACCATCAGTTCAAGCCCGAAAGGGGGAACAGAGTTTAATTGATATTCAAACTTTAGACGGCACTGAGTAGCCAATAAAAATATCCGATCGTAAAGGGGACCAATAAAACCCCTGATATCTGAACCGGGAAAAAAAGCTGCCGCTGCAGCAGGTGAAGAGCTGATCAGACAGTGAGGAATCTCAGCGTGATTTATGGACTCAAAGTTTGGAGAAACAAACTACATGGTGGTGTTATCATAAATATCTATATTTTGATACCGATACTGAAATATCTGACACGGTTCCATTAATCATTTTCCACAGTATCTGCCGAAAATACACCAATACAATCTGCGTCTCTCTTTCCTCTCTGACAGTGAGTTTGATACGCAGCCGCCTCCCGTCAGTTACAGAGTCTGAATGTCTGTGTGGGATTGCAGGTATTCTGCTTAATTTGAATCATTCTGGGGCAAATGTGCCTAGCGCTTTGTTGTAACATGAGAACACATCATGTAATCACAGAAAACTGGACGCAAGCTCTCAAATAGGTCTAACTTACACAAATGAACTGCCTGTCCTCTCACTTCAATATTGCTTGTGCACATACTGTGCAAATCGTGATCTCTCCGTGCTAGAAATTATTCCTCTTTCTCCTGGATTAAACTTTGTTAAAAGTTTTCATCCATTCAGAATAGATCCCCGCCTGACCGATAAAAAAATGCTACTGGAAATTCTATTCGCTGTAAGTGAAATGCTTTGATGCAAAGCATCAAGGGCTGGTAATCAATAACAAATCTAAAATCTAATTAAATACATGATGTGGTGATTAATTAATCTAATAAATAAAAAATAAAATTAAAAGAAACAACCAAAAAAATATCAAAAGTCATTGTTGTGCAAAGCATCAAACAAAGATTACAAAAAGTAGGTTCAGCAAGAAATATTTTGTTTGATATAATTTATTACATAAAGCCTACTCTTTTGGACCATGTGAGTAAATGATGACAGAATTGTCCATTCATTTTATTTGAACAAATGGCTGATTCATAAAACTACCATTAGGTGGTGGTAAATGTCTTAATTATTAAGTCCTCAAGTCATTTATTCATTCATTTGATTTGTTCAAATGGCTGATTCATTCAGGAGTGAAGTAAATGCTTCTTTATAAATGGTTCATTAAATCATTAGGCTTGTTCGACTTGAAGGGGGTCATCTATGAAGGTTAAAATGACGTCATAAAGATTTGCATACGCAGGGTAATATTTGCGGGAAGTGTACATAAGACTGTAAGCGTAAATTAAATTTGCATGCGCAAGAGAAGATTTGTAAAGGTGTAAATAGTGTTTCAAGCGTAAGAAAAAATGATTTGCAGAAATTTTACTGTTACTTGTAAGTGTAATTCATGTATTGTGAAACTGCAGCTTCATGCTAATGCTAAATAAAATATGATCTGCATGCTTTGACTTCCATTTTCCCACGCTTACACTTTTGGCACATTTTTTTTTCGCCAAAAGAAGGTCAAAAGCACTGCAAGCCTGTGAAACGGTGATTTGCAAGCGAAAACACACAGTTTAAAGAACTGCAAAACAGATTGACTGCATAGAACCAATCTGTATGTGTAAAAAAACAAACTGTTGCAAATGTCTAAATGACCTGTTGTGCATGTGCAAAAAGTTCCCGAAATGATCCGATATATACAGCTCCGTCTTTCTTTTCTCTGTGCTTGCAATTTTGGCACGATTCTCTCACTAACTGAGAGTTGCAAGCGTGAGGGGGAGGGCGGGGCCACCTTCTTCTTGTAGCCAATCAAGTGAGCCTCTCGCTGACTCTTCATTTACTCTTATCTGATTGGTTCAATAAACACATCAAACGCCAAGACATTAATCTTCACTTAGTTCAAAATAGTTCTCGCTGCAGGAATGGTACTTTTAACATACACATACAGTAAAAATAAATAAATAAATATATAAAAATAACAACTTAATTAAAACATGCTCCTTTCATAAGCTGTGTTCATACTGAATTGTGAGCTAGTGTTAACATTATTTGATTTGGCTTTACATTGAACTTTCATAATCTGCTTACACCACTGAGCTGATGTTAAACTTTATAATCAAAATGCTATGTGACAATGCTCAACATTATGATATCAGAGTGCTATACTTTGTAAAACCTTTTTACCAAGCCAATAAAGCTACTTAAATATGAATTTGTCAATTTTTCAGTGACTGATCAAGCTATTATATGAAGTAAAAATGAGTATCAAATGCTTTCTTTGTGTCCAGATTTGACTAATGCAAAAACTTTGATAAATATGTCTTTAATAATGTCTAAATATATATCCAAATTCAAGTAACTAATTATGTGGGAATCCAAACCACTATATGAGCTAAACAGCCATCTAGTGGTTACACGATAGTATTACAGATGATAAATTGTGAATAAGTTAGAGATAAATATTTTAATGAATATGTTAGTAATATTTTGTAAAATAAACTTTTATTACAGCATGTTAAATAAAAGAATATTACTGTTGGTTCTGTTGGTACAATTATTATTGAACCAAAATGGATCAGTAGATATTTAAAATTATGCATGTATTAGGCTAGTGCAGAAACTAGACTTTCAAGTATAATCAAAATTACGATATAATATTACAATAAACTAATATTTCATATAGCCTGTTGAGGAAGAGAAGTAAACTACACAGCTCCAAATTCAGTAAGAAAACATAGCCTAATGGTACACAACTTATAAAATATAATGGTTTAATTAAGTGTTTTTTTTTTTTACTGTATGTGTACGCTAAAACTACCATTCCGGCAGCAAATAACTATTTTGAACTAAATGAAGATAAATGTCTTGGAGTATGATGTGTTACTGAACCAATCAGATAAGAGTAAATGAAGAGTCAGCAAGAGGCTCATTTGATTGGCTACAAGAAGAAGGTGGCCCCGCCCTCCCCCTCACGCTTGCAAATCTCAGTTAGTGAAAGAATCATGCCAAAATTGTAAGCGCAGAGAAAAGAAAGATGGAGCTGTACATATCAAATTATTTTGGGAACATTTTGCCCCACATGCACAACATTTAGACATTTGCAACATTTTATTTTTTTACACATAAAGATTGGTTCTATGCAGTCGATCCGTTTTGCAGTTCTTTAAACTGTTTTTGCTTGCAAATCTCCGTTCACAGGCTTGCAGTGCTTTTGACCGTCTTTTGGCGAAAAAAACGTGCCAAAAGTGTAAGCGCGGAAAAATGGAAGTCAGAAGAATGCAAATCATATTTATTTTGCATTATCATGAAGCTGCAGTTTCACAATACATGAATTAAACTTACGAATAACAGTAAAATGCTGCAAAAAAAATTTTTTTAACGCTTTTAACACACAATTTACACCTTTACAAATCTTCTCTTGCGCATACAAATTTAATTTATGCTTACAGTCTTATGTACACTTCCCACAACTATTACCCTGCGTATGCAAATCTTTATGGACGTCATTTTACCTTCATAGTCATCACCATCAGATCGATCGCTGTGTGACATCAAAGAACCGCAAGAGCTTTAGAGAGCAGACGACTCCTTGTGTTTTTGAATCGCTCTCGCGCGGTACTTGATGTCATACAACGATGTCTGTGCAGCGCCACTTCAAATCTAATGCGACTATGGCCAATGGTTCAACGCGCCAAATGGCTCACCAAATTCGTTTAAAATGTGGATTAAGAAATAAAATGCAATATAATGTAAATAAAATAAAAAAGCCTATGTTAAAATCTGTTGATAATATAAAGCAAACTTGGATTAAACCATTTAAAGCTTGAAATAATGATTGCCTGGACAAAAAATGGATGTACAAAAAAAATTTAAGATATTAAAATATCTATATGGCAGTATACAGTATAGTTTTGCCAATGGTACTGAAAAATGATTAAAGTCATCATGAAATCAAAAATCCTACTTACTTTTTTAGTGCACATTACTAGACTTGTGGTAAACACCATGCAAGTCAATACACTGTGTGAAAAAAAAAGAAAGTAGACCGTCATAATCTGAAAATTTGTTTCCGCTTTGGACTGGCGTTCTTGCTTTGATGACGTAAGTTTGATGGCTTGAGGAGAATCCTCTTGTTAAAGGGGTGGTTTACCAGTTATTTTCTAGGCTTGATGTTAATGCTTCGTAAAAAGCTAACTTGTTCATGCTTTTTTTTTTTTTTTGTTTTTTTTTTTTTTAAACACAATGCTCTGTCCCTTCTCTAAAAAAAAATGTGCTGATCATTTCCTGCTTTTTTATTAAGCCCTCCCTCAGAAATAGGCGATGTGCTCTGATTGGTTAGCTAGCCCAGTGTGTTGTGATTCGCTAAACCGCCTCTAGTGCACGTCTAAACGTCTCTCCTCAGCAGCAGCAGGTATGTGCTGCTTCGGTTGTATTGCAAACAACAGTGTCGTTAATATCACTTATCTGTTTGAGCTCGCTTGAGAAGCAGAGGATATTATTGAAGAAGGATCGTGCAGAACCTGTGCAAGCACGGCTTTTAATGGTAGGCCTATGTTTTTTGTTTGTTTTTTGTCTCATACTTTTAGATACACAGTTATTTGTAAATGCTACTGCTTATGTTAGCTTTTAATATACAGCTTAATCCTGATTAAAGCTTTAATACAATACGGTAACTGCACGCGTGTCCATGTTTAAAGCTTCTAATAGCTTTTTGAAAATAAGTGTATAATTGGAACAGTTCATTGTTGGAGCTGAGCTGAATGAGAGAGAGAGAGAGAGAGAGAGAGAGAGAGAGAGATTGCAGAGCAGGGGGGGGGGGCATGACGAACAGTATTAAGAACCTCTGCTTTAGAACACTGGTTTTGAAACTTGTGAATCCATTAGAATCATTAGAAGACAGAATCATGATTCATATATGAATAGATTTTTACGTGCACCTCTAGTTTTCTCTTCCTCTTCTCTAAAGCAGCACAGCATGCCTCGCCCCCTTTGCTGCCTTTTCCGGGGGGTGGTGTTTATCTGGGTTTGTTATGTCACGAACCCGGAAAGTAACTTGTTGTAGTCCCTACGTGCCATTTTTGTAGGCATTAAACTGCCAGAATTTTAAAAGACATCTCCATTTGCGTTGAACTTTCAGCTTCATTACTTTGCAGCTATTGTTTGTGCTCGAAAAGCAAACATTACACACTAACTAATGTTAAAAAAGTGAAATCGTAATCAACCACCCCTTTAATTAATTAATATTACACTGCTGTTTCCGGTCCATGCCTCTACTCATTTCACTTGAGAATACTATCTCAACAGCCATTTATGAGCACTATTTAATTAATATTACATATTTAAGCTAAGCATTTAAAAAATTGCTGTGCACACTACAGTCTCCGTGCTCACAGGATCTCAGACACTAATATTTTAGCCGAATCATTGTCTGGCCATCTGGGATTTCAGTATGGATATAAAGGTTAGGGTTATAATTTTTCAGTTATTACATGACATCGTGGGTGTATATTAGGACCCATAATCATTTAATCGGGGGCGTCTGGCAGAGCATTAGGACCCAGAAGCAGTGAAGCAGGATGTCAGACATAACAAGCAGATATTCTTAACCACTCCTATCCAACCGTGAACCTGCTCTGAGCAAGAGGCGGAGTGGAGTTGTACCACAATAAAACCCCGACTTTAATCAATATTCCCTTTCACTCAAATACATCACAACACTGAAGTTAGTTGCAACTTCCGGTTCTCGGGTACATTAATATTGATATTTTTCAAGGTATTGAAGTTAGAAATGCCTGTATCATGACCACTTATCCACATACTTTGTCAATAAGATAAAAGTGGGTTTTGTTCAAAGTAGCTATTATCCACATTGATCTTTGATATGAATGAATATTTTTTGGTAATTTATTAAATATCGCCGGCTAAAAAGTATCTAGTACACGGAGTAGTTTTTAAGAGTACTTTGTACTTTACTTAAGTACTGTTTTGACACCACTACTTTTACTTGTAATTGAGTATTATTTCAGCAATGTAACAGTTCTTTCTACCACTGTCTGCAGTTCACAAGCCATGGACGGTTAAGACAGCTGACTCCACTGTGATGTGACCCTGTGTCTCTCTCTCTTGCACGTGCGCGTGCACACACACACACACACACACCACAAGCAAAACTCTGCATTTGAAGAGTCAATATCAAATACTTAAACTAATAGCAAAACATACTAACAGTAGCTGATTCAGAAGCACCAGATTATCATAGCAAAGTCAGAATTTCCTTATCTCCTAGGTTCACCAAACGGTCATCCATAAAATGCATATTGCTGTTCTGTTGTAATATTAAAGCTTCATAAATGCATCTACTTTCAGAAGGCCCAAATAAAGTGCTTTTGCTTTCGCCTAGATACACACAGCATCTCCCTGACATGGCTGCATCAAAACTAACTGCGGTTACTGAAACCATGTCTTCTTTCTTTGCGTGAACATTTGGGCGGCTTTACACAAATATTTCCACATCGTGACGTAGATATGTGGGGGGCGTGTCTGAACGAGCCGTTTTAGAGGGGCGTGGCAGAGTCTTAACTTTTATAAAGAATATCTCTTTGGATTTAAGACTTTTTTTTTCTTTGCAACTTCAGGGATCTTATCTATGCACAATCATCTTGTAACACACAAAAAATAACAGTTTGACATGAGGGAAACGGGTAATATAAAAAAAAAAAAAAAAAAAAAAAAAAAAAATCAATCACTCAACCTGTACAGAACAATTACACACTCTTCACTCTCTCAGATCAGATCGGTTTAGCTGTGATCCATAAACTGACTATCAAGTTTAGGGGTGGGAATCTTCAGGCACTTCACGATCCAATCTGATTCCGAGAGTCACGATCCAATTCCAAAACGATTCTTGATCTACATTTTTTCCCCCCCAATTAATTCTTCTGCTTTGCAAATACACCTTTAAAACTTTACATCTTAAACAAAATTGCAGTTATATGCTTTTTGTTTATAGTTGGAATCTCTGTATGTCAGTGCTTGTCCATCTTAAAAATCTTCACTGAATCTTCACTGGTTTCACAATTCAATTCAATTACAATTACATTATCAACTCAATATCACGATGCGTCACATTCTATTTTCAATATTACTACACATGGCTACTTTTTTTATATAAATTTTTATTTCAAATTTATTTCATGCAAAATTAACTTTATTTTTTTTTTAATTATAATGTAAGCACAGCAGGCTATTTTTTAAAAAACAATTACTTGTTTAAAATAAGTGTTCTTTAAGTGTCCGAAAATTTACAGTCAATAGTTGAGGATTTTTCTTTTTTTCCTAAGCATCATTACCGTTTGATTATTACTGACGAGATCATCAGTGGTAGCTTTAACAAACTGCATTCACACTAATGCACAGATCTATTTCGGTATTGTAGAAGATTTTTATTAATAAGATTTTCTATTAATCAAGTATAATCAAGGTGAATTTAGCCACATATGTCTATAGTTATTATTCCATTATAATCCTATGGTTGTAGTATAGGAAGAAAGATGCCTACGTGGCCAGAATGTCCAGACCCAGATGAGAAACATCTGGGAAAAGGGTCTTTCTCCTTACCAGACCAAATAGGGGGCCCCTTCTCTCTGGGGATCGAATTGAAAGCATAAGGAAAATTATGGAATATTGGGAACGCCCTGTATATGGTATATAAGGAGATACCACATAACATTCGGGAGATCTTCTCGCAGAGAACATCTCGGCTTCGTTTCTCTCTGAAATAAAGTCTATCAATCTACATTCTATGGGCTCTAGAGGCAGCAGAAAGAAAAACCCATTGTTTGCTAGACATTCCTATATGTGGCGCCCGAACAGGGACTGGAAAAGGAGCAGCAGAGTGGGACGACCGCTTTCTGAACCGACTGATGAGTAACACACACACAGTGGTGGCCACCATAGAATAAGGTAAGCATTTTTGCTTATATAATTAGTGTGTGTTGTTGAACGGTCAGTTCTGAGTGGTAAGGTCACTTAAAATCTGCTCTTCCAAATTTAGAATTAAGTAAATAAATTAAAAATGGGGGGTTTTGTTTCCAGAAGAAAAAAATGCATACACATATTTGGTATAATGTTAGGAAGGCCTTGATAGGTGACCTAAATTAAGGCTAAATGGTGTAGGCAGAAATTTTATGCATGTAAGGGTCTGTGTTTATTGAAGACTGGTCTAAGAAGGACAGCAATAAACGGGAAACAAGATGTAGAATCGCGCAGAAAAGTCCTTTGGATACCGCTCTGTAGAGGTCGTTAGGGAGATACAGAGGGCAGCACGGAAAGGCATAAATTCCTGCAGGGTACTGCTTTTTTACTGTGTTGAGGAAGTGCATCAGTGAAAGAGCGAGTAGAACTGACAGGTCACTCTAGGGAAAGAGTGTTTATGTTTTTTGTGTGTGTGTGTGAAACTGTGTCCGGACGAATGTCTGTGTGAGTGATGAGAATGTTTGAACAAATAAATTCCGTATCGGGTGGGTAAAAACCTGCGCTCCGTTCCTGGACCGTCACTTAGGTGTGGCCGTGCAGGATTGGACGCAACTACCGCACTCGAGAGGGATGATTGAATGATGAGCCCTATTAAATTAAGGGACAAAAGTATGAGAGAATGAGCCCTATAGGATGAAGGGGCAAAGGATGAAAGGGGTTTAGACGGAGTGAATGTGTTTAGGAAAATAGAATCAATAAAATTTGAATCAAGATTTTTTTACAGGCTTTTGCAGCTGGGATGTCTGTGTGAAAGAGAAGGAGAAATTTTTGTGAGACCAGAGCAGTAGAAGTGAGAGCAAGGCATTAAGTTAAATAAGTATATAAAAAAAAAATATAAGTGCAGACAAAACAATAAAGAGAAGTAAAGATAAATAAATAATTATTTTTAGAAAAATTTTATACATATTGAGTGATAGTAAAATAGAGTTGAGATTATCAATTTATACAAAAAGTGTACATGCATCAGACAGAATTAAAAACTAAATACAAAGAGGCATGTCACAGAATAAAGACAAAAATGAGGAAAAACTGGTTAAAAATAGATAATGTAAGTTGATAGATGAATAAAAAATATGAATATAGATAAATTAAAAAAAAAGAAAAAAAAAATATATATATGTATATATATATATACACACACACACTACAGAATTAAAAAGTATATATTGGATTGTAATATTATAAGAAAAGATATGAAAGCCACTCAGATATGGCAGGAAATAACAGAATTAAAATATCCACTGTGTAAAGAGCTAATAAACAAGATCTCAAACAAATGGCAGAAGAGAACAAAAATTGACAAAATGGCAAAAGGAAGGGACATTCAATGTAGCATTGTGTGAGGAAATGGAAACTCTGGTAAAAATAAAACACTACAAAACTGAAAGCATCAGTAAGAAAAAGAACAAGAACCAAAGAGGGAAAAAGAGAATAATAAGTAATAGCCATATTTAAGAAGGAATGAGAGCAATATGTTGAAAAGTTTAAAAAGGCCAGGAAAATAATAAAAAAGTCAGACAAAGAGACAGAGAAGCAGGGCAAAGTATTTTTTGAGCCTTCCTATTTCCCTAAGAGGGAGAGTTCCCAATTCTCAAGGGAACAGTGGAAGTAACAGGAGAACTGGAGATGGAGGGGCATATAGAGATGGATGGTAGAGAGGAACCAGCTGTGAAAAACACAGAGGCAAGATAGAAAGAAAAGGTGATCATCGAGTTCGAAATATATATCGCCCCAGCCCTAATCAGGACTGCGTCAGTAAGAAATCTGTCTTTTGTTCACTTCATTTTACTGCGGATTCGTTTACAAACAAGGAATAATTTGACGTGGGATTTTCAGAAAGATTGAAACTAAAAGACAATGTTGTTGTCGACTGTATTGGATCTGATGTGGCACCACACAAGTGTGAGGAACTGTTTTTATTACGTGATCACTATTGCTTTGTCTCTTCTTACAAATCGTTTGATATGCATTTAGTTATTTATGTGTTTTTTAACCTAAATCACAGCAGCATCCATCTGTGAAGGACGTAGACTGTCAAACACACAACTATCAGTCAATCACAGCAGTGTGTGTTTACTTCTGAGTCTACAATCCTCCACGTCTATTCAAACAGAGCGTTCTGATGAGGGGGTCAAAAAACAGGACAGTAAATAACTTATTACTTCTAAATTATGATGTGTTTTGATGTAAAAATCTTGACAATATTATAAGTGGACCTCAGAGAACAGTACAAAATAAAAAAAAACCTTTAAAAATTACAATTACATAAATTCCTTTTTTTTTTGCAAAGACATTTTAAATTATTGACAAACCCAAATAATTTATTCATATGCCACTTCTCTGTCTCTGAATCTAACGGTGTCACTGATTTGATATAAAACACATCTAAATACTGCAGCACTGAAGATTTATGAGCTTTAACTTTGATTTTCTGAATGTTTTAACAGTGAAGTGATTGTTTTCAGTGATACTTACAGAACTGATCTGGATTCTTTAATCACAGGCAGCAGCTTCTGAAGAACTTTCATATTTTCAGGATTATTATTTCCTTTAACAAATTTATCAAGACGAAACTCCTTCAGTTCCTCTTCTGATGTCAACAGCACAAAAGCTACAGCTGACCACTGAGATGAAGAGAGATTGGCTTCACTTATTGTTCCAGATTCAGATCCTGTTGTATTTCCTCCACTAGTGAATGGTCACCCAGTTCATTCAGACAGTGGAACAGATTGATGGATTTCTCTGGAGAGTCAATGGTCCTGATCCTCATCTTGATGTACTCAACTGTTTTCTCATTGCTGTCAGAGCTGCTTCTCTGTTTCATTATTTGTAGGAGAATCTGATGAGACTCCACTGACAAACCCAGAAGGAACCGCAGGAAAAGATCAAGATGTCCATTTTACTCTGTAGAGCCTCATTCACAGCTCTCTGATGCAGCTCAGATAATGAAACATGCTGAAACAAGATTTCAAACTAGTCCTTCTCTTTAGATTGCAAACTCTGGTCAATCACATTTCTGTTTTTGTTTGTCCAGGAGAGGTGCACATATATAGCTGCGAGATGTTCTTGAATGCTCAGATGAACAAAGCAGAAGACTTTCTCCTTATACAAGCCCAACTCCTCTCTGAAGATCTGAGAGCACAATCCTGAGTACACTGATGCTTCTGTCACATCAATGCCACACTCTCTCAGGTCTTCCTCATAGAAGATCAGGTTTCCTTTCACAAGCTGATGGAAAGCCACTTTCCCCAGTTTGAGGATCAGGTCTTCATCTGTCACCTTCTTCTCATAGTCCTTCTCATGTTTGATGTTGGTCTGAAGGATCAGGAAGTGTGTGTACATTTGAGTGAGGGTCTTGGGAATCTCTCCACTCTCTGCTGGACTCAACATCTTCTCCAGAACAGCGGCTGAGATCCAGCAGAACACTGGGATGTGGCACATGATGTAGAGGCTCCTTGATGACTTCAGGTGTGAGATGATCCTGTCGGCCAGACTCTGATCACTGATTCTCTTCCTGAAGTATTCCTCCTTCTGTGGCTCATTGAAGCCTCGTACCTCTGTCACTCGATGGACACACTCAGAGGGGACGAGATCAGCTGCTGCTGGTCTGGAGGTGATCCAGATGAGAGCAGAGGGAAGCAGATTCCCCACAATCAGGTTCGTCAGCAGCACGTCCACTGAGGCTGATTTAGATATTTTACACAGTTTCATTTTGCTCTTAAAGTCCAGAGACAGACGACACTCGTCCAGACCATCAAAGATGAACAACACTTTATATTCATCACTGGATATTTCCATTCCTTTGTTTCAGGGAAGAAGACATGAAGAAGATCTGAAAGACTGAGTGTTTTGTCCTTCATCAGATTGATTTCTCTGAAAGGAAGTGGAAATATGAGCTGGACGTCGTGATTCTCTTTCCCTTCAGCCCAGTCCAGGATCAACTTCTCCACAGAGACTGTTTTTCCAATGCCAGCGACTCCCTTTGTCAGCACGGTTCTGATGGCTTTGTCTTGTCCAGGTAAAGGTCTAAAGATGTCACTGCATTTGATGTCTGTGTCCTCTGTTGCTGCTCTCCTGGATCGTGTCTCAATCTGTCTCACCTCATGCTCATTACTGATCTCTCCACTCTCACTCTCTGTGATGTAGAGCTCTGTGTAGATCTCATTCAGGAGTGTTGGTTTTCCCTGCGTCGCTGTTCCCTCATACAGATGGTCAAACTTCTTCATCAGATTTGATCTAAACCTGTGGAGGACTTCATGTCTGAAAAATTAAAATACTGCATTATTAAATAAGCTAATGAGCACAGTGACTTTTATGTATTCTGTATCATAATCAAATAATCTTTTAGAGAATATTAGACCTGAGATCAGTCTTTGTGTCTTCACTCTTATAATCTAATGACTGATTCATAGATGTGTCACTCCTCACAGACACACAGCTGGACTCTGCTTCTGATCTCTTCCTATGATATAATCTATAACAAAGAGAGATTAAAGTCAGTCCTTTCAATTACCATATTTAACATAGTACATACTCATTTATTTATTTAAACAATCTCTTTAAAAAGCACTTCAGGATAATTTATTTTACACTATTTTTATTAATATTAATATATTAAATAGAACTAAGTGCTTTCAAAAATGTCTCTCTGTGTAACATTATATATATTATTATTAAAATATCACAAAGATATATATAAATATGTATTAGCAATGTATAAGAATTTCTCATATTACAGCACAACTACATACAGTATTTTGCTAATATAAAATGTTAAAATGTAATATTTAAACAAATATTTTAAAACAAAATATTTTAACAATCACTTTGAGAAGTACATCATGATCACTTTAAAGTGCACTTCATGATAATTTAATTTACACTATTTTATTATAAAAGATGTTAAATAGAACAGAGTACTTTCACAAATGCATCTCTGTGTAACATTATATATGTTAAAAATATGAGATAATGATAAAAAATATATATAATTTAGCCATGAACAAGAACAATTTCTCATACTGTAGAAAATACAGTACTATAGACACTATTTTGAATATAGAAAATTACATGCTTTAATAATAATTATATAAAATGTACCTGAGATCAGTGTTTGTATCTCCACTCTTTAAACTTTACTGGAGGTTCCATAGACTCCTCACTCCTCACAGACACACAGCTGGACTCTGCTCCGAGAGAATTGGGGAACACGACTCAGTCGGAGTTGTCCCGAAGGGAAGAGTGATCTCTTCTGATGAACTGAACTATAACAGAGAGAGATTAAAGTCAGTACTTTCAATTACCATATTTAACATAGTACATACTCATTTTATTATTTAAACAATCACTTTAAAGTGCACTTTATGATCATTTAATTTACACTTTTATTTACAAAACACACATCAGCACACTTCATTCAGCAGCGCTGCACAGGATTCACTCGGGAAGAATGTCTCTACAGAAGTGTGTGCCAAATTTCAAGCTGGTGGACTCTTGCTTGGAAAGTAAGTGCTTGTGTGTGTGTGTGTGTGTGTGGGGGGGGGGTAAATAATGGTAGTTTTAGATGACCATTGAGATGCATATAATTATAAAACCCTTTATAATCTAAAATAACATTAAACTTATTTCATATTTTCTCTAAACACAGGCAACTTGCAATTCTTGCCAAATTAAAGATATTTTGTGAGTGAATTTGCATGTTATAATTTAAGCATCATTAATGACCCTTTGTGTTTAATTACAAAAAAAAAGATTGATTCATGAAATGAAAGAATGATTTAATAAAACATGAAAATGATTAGTAATGGTCTCTGATTGGGTAAGCCCTCAAAACACTTTTTATTTAGTGGTACATACATGATTGCATCATTTGTAGATTATATTTAAGTATTATTTAGTTTACGCTTACACTTAGTATTTAAAAGGCAACATTACATTCTTCAGGACTCTACGCTTACATTTCTTTTTAGGAGCACCTGTGCTTCTACTTACATTTAGGAACACTTTCTGATCAATGACAGAAATTAACGTTCCATATGAGGCGGTATTTGACTAAGTGATTTGCAGGGCTTTTTTTTTTTTTACTTTATGACATTTTTCTAAATTTATTAAATGTATTTCATCTTTTGTGCCAATAGATTTATCGACTTTTATCAAACATTTTAATTAAACCGTGAATTCAGTTCAAATAATAAGATACAATCAGGAAAAATAAGTTACCAATCAAATTAAATCAGCATCAACAATTAATGCTGGCCGATATATCGAATATTAGCGATAATATTGCAATAATTTTAGATAGCAAATGTGAAATTGCTTAAAATGCAAAAATATTGTGAATATCAAATATTTCAAATTTAAGCATGCTTTCCCAAAAGAAACGAGCTGAACGTCCAAAAAAGGAGACAACATGTTATTGTGTACTGGTCTACACCTCTACTATAAGCTTTCATGAGTGCAGTTACCAGATATCAAGAGTACAAATCCCTGAATCAGAGCTTTGCTGTTACAAGGATACATTTTCTGCCCGTTGTTTTGCTTATTTTAAGCAATCTGACAACTATGGGCACACGCTCACTCCTCATTGCTGAAGCGCCACCGCAGTTTATCTGAAAACAGCGACAAACAAGCTGGAGTTTAGCGATCTAATGAAAGCGTCGTTCAGCCGGTTTGTGTTCTGTCATGAGATCTCGACTGTATTGTTTACGATTGTGATCGCTGAATAAATGCACTTACTCAACCGCTGTGATTTTAATAGGGAAACATAGGCTATGGCAATTTGGAAAAAATTATTATTAGGAATTTATATAATATTTTTCTTTTGTTTTACCAGTTTTTTATAATATAGACAGAGAGAGTGCACAAGACTTTCGTATAATTAATATATATATATATATAAAGCCTATAATGAATTAGTACACTAGATGAGGTAAAATAAACCTGAAGATGTATGAGTCCACATTCTGTTGATTTGTGCTCATGGTGGTGGAGCATCCATGAGACACATTTTCCCAAATTTGCAGAATTAGCTAAAAAAAATTTAAAAAAAAAAAAAATCTGTGTGTTTCAGCAACTAGCTCCCCACCTGAGAGGGTTTTAAGTGCCAGTGGGAATATAGTTTCATACCACAGAGCTTCTCTTCAACCAGAGACAGGTCACAGACTTGTGTACTTAGATAAAAACTTGTGTAAAAAAAACAAATTCTTATCCCAGTTTAATAATTTCCCCCATTAACACAGTGTAAATTGTGAATTGCATGCACTAAAAAAGTTGATGGAATGCACTTTCTGTACTTGTTTTGCACTACTTCAGTTACTTATACATGTGTTCATTTAATAAAAAGCAGTAAGTGATCACTTGGTCTAGATTTTTTTTTAACTGCTTAAAATTTGCACTGAACACTTTGTATTTATTTTGTAACAATAGCTGTTCGGTCTAAATTATTTTGTTGTTGTTTTTTAATGGGGGCAAAAGATCATGTTCTTTTTATTATTTAAAAGCAATTGCAAATGCAAACATATTGCGATACATTGAATATTGTAAACATTTTGACAATATCGACATTATTTTATATATCGCCCAGCCCTATGTCTAGTCCCCCCCATCCCCCTCAAATATAAAAAATATTTAAAAACTGTATTGAACGGTTCTACAAACTATTTTAGTCATTAAACATCCGACTGCATATTATTTTTTTTCAATTATAAAACACTAGACAGAAACTTAGACATCATAAGTGATTTATTTGAGCACTAGAAATATACAATAAGAATAATTTGAGTAAGAAAAATAAATAAGATAAAAAAAAGATTTAACTTTGTATGCCAATTACAGAACATCCTGAGATTTCTAGAAATGCAGCATTTATAATGAATTCTGTTCATACAGTCAATTATCACGTGCTGATGTGCTGATGGCCAGTTATAGAGATGGTAATCATAGAGATGCGCCATAAATCACACTCTATTCATATAGACAGCGTTCATAGACAGCTGTGTTTACACAGTAATAGCGAGCTGATTTGCACTCAAACAGATGGTAATCACGCAGATAGTTATTCAGCTAACGGTACACAATAGTACACAGAACAACAGGCTGAATAGGTGCCCGGTATGTTAACATAACACATTAAAACAGGAGCACTGAGCAGCATAGAGCGCCCTCTCGCGGCTGTAGACGGTAATGTTTTCTCTTGGTTCATTTCTCTTGGTTCATGTCAAATTAATTTTGATAAATAAGTCGCACCTGACTATAAGACGCAGGACCAGCCAAACTATGAAAAAAAGTGCGACTTATAGTCCGGAAAATACGGTACTGCGTTTTCATTATTCATGTTTTGAAGTGTCCTGCTTACACAAATGTAGCAAATACATTCTTTATAAGCTTTCCATTGAAAAACAGTGATCTGTCCTCGATGCTTGAGGCTTAGATCTTTATAATGATATATAGTTTGTCAAGATTAAATTTGTCCCGTTTCATTTAATCTATTCATAAATACTGACACGTGCAAAAAAAGGGGAGTTCAGGACGCCCGCGTCTGGGTGCGGGTTAAGAGCCGCACGGACCCAAAATACCATCACACTCGTATTTTCATTCTGAACTCTTCACGTTCATGTATTACATGACCGACGAAGGAATACATGAATAATCACTAAGTGCAGCATTGACACATTTTTGCGTTCATTTGACCGTTAAGGCGTGCCCCTTGAGCTACAAGATGACTTTACATGTCCGTGTTCTTTTCTGTCTCTGAGCACATATCTCTTCCTGAGGAGCAGCGCAAGTTCTCTTTCATGCTTTTAAAAACATTAATAAATATACTTCGATAAATCAAGCACCTCCCATTTTGCAAATGTCATGTTACACGATTTTACTGATTTACGCTGGAAATTGGGCTTTTATGGAGGAACGAAAGCGCAGCGCTGCAAAAAGGGGGGAATGGGGCGCAATAATTGTTTTATTTCGATTATTGTATTTTCATAATCGTTGGAGGCCATTTTTAAGATTAATTGTGTTTTTTTTTTTTTTGTCGATTAATTGCACCGCCCTATGTTATACCATTTTGCTGTAAGGAATATATAAAAAAAAAAATAAACTAACTAAAGTAATAAATAACCAAAAAATATACACTGCATCTCATTTGCATATTAATGTGCTGTCAGGACGGTATATTGAAAAAAAGAACTGTACTAATGGAAGTAATAATTTGCCAAAATTTCATAATGATATCTAATATCATAAGAATATTGACATATAATTTATTTTATATATAAAGCCATTTCTCTCCTGCAGTTGTACCTTCACTCACTCACATCATTAACACATCCCTTCACACTGGTGTTTTTCCCCTCAGCATTTAGACAGGCTCGTATAACCCCAATCCTTAAGAAACCCACCCTTAACCCTGTAGCGTCTGGACCAATCAGACACACCATTTTAAATTTGATTTAACAAATCAATTATTCATTAGATCAACAAATGATCACAGACCCCTCAGCCAATAAACATAACATGTACAACAAATTCCACGAACCACTCCATACCCATGCCCACCACTGCAACCATGACACCTCAGCAAAACTTTTTACGACCTGAAAGTATGTGGAGAGTATCTTCCTTCTGCTGAGTTCTCTCTGAAACATACTGCTATAAAAATGGACTCTTCTCTAATGAATTCATAGAAAAACTTTTTTTTGAATGAACACACATATACTTCAAGTCATTGTGTATCTTGTTAATGTTTTTTGTATATTGTCTTTTTGTCTTGTATCCTGTTTTATGCATGCTTGTGATAGAACTACTCATTCATGTAATTTTAATCCTATATGTAATCCTACCATGTTTAGTATCTATGAATTCGTCTTCGGATGATCTAAACGAGAGCGTATATTATATGTTGATACCTATGCAACATATTAGTGTTCTAAGAATCTTTCCTTGTTTGTATCAACTTCTGATCCAGTTACATATGCAAATTACCATGCTTTCAGACAAAGGGTCATAAAACTCCCCAGTATTTTTCAAACTCCCACTTGGAATTTCAGCCTTTCTCATTTTCCCTTCCCCTTTCTTCTGCTAAGAGTATGTGAGCTAGAACTCTCTTGGAGTCTGCGCCAGGCCTTCGTGCCCTGAGTTTTCCATTCACCAAAGATCTTCGGATCTCAGGTGATGTCTCTCTTAGTCCTAGTCACTTTCCACTGGGAAGAAACTCCCAATCCCCATCGAGTCAGGACACCTTTGGAATTCATCACTGTTCAAAACCGGAAGAACGTGATCGCGACTCCTAAACCACCGAACCTCCAAACCTTCAAGACTTTGCATCCAGACGCTCATTCCAAGCCAAGGAAAGGCAAGTATCACACATTTAACTAAACGAAACAGAGGTTTAGTATAAGCTATAGAACCCGTTATAAATGGCGCTGATGCTTTTACTCAGGTGGTTAACTGACTGTTTTTCATAGCTTCATTCTCTGGTTTTCTTGATGGTATCATCCATCAAATCTCATTTGCAACAGCCCTCAACAGCTTTTTTCTGCCACCGCGTCTGTAAAGTGCACTTGCGCTTTTGACCGCTGTTACAAAGTTTTTTGCAAACAGCTTTGCTGCATTTGACGGCTCGGGGAAAATGAAAGAAAAACACTGTAGTTAAAAATTTAATATTCACAGATGAAACTTTAGTACTTATGAAGTTGTGTGTGTTTCTTAGAACGAATTCAAGCAGAAAAAAATGTCAAGCCTATGAGCCTGTGCATATATTTTCTACAAGCTACACAGTATTACACCATATTTTAGATTTGACATTTAATAGGTGTGCAGTATTATTTATATAAAATAAATTAGGTGTAATATTATTCTAAAGAAATTGTGGTTTACTGTGCTTCGAAGCATTAAAATGGTAGCCTATTTTAGTGAGCTAGGCTACATGGATTTATATGCAAAATTTTAATATTCTCACATATTAGGCCTATAATTTAATTTATATTTTTAAATTCCTTTAATAAAACAAAATGCATTTTTTGTCACGCACTACTTTGTTAATTATACCTGTCTTTTATTTTGACAGGTAACTTCTTGGGAAAGTTGTTGCGTGTTTTTATAAATTATTTTCTTTATTTTAGTAAAACGTGAGGCACTGTATAATTTCACTCCCATTATTTAGGCCTAATTAAAACAAGAAACGAATAAATTAAACCTGCACAATTTAGCTAAATCATTGAAACTCTAAAGAATGCACTAATTAATAAAACGTCCTCACGTTTAAACTCAAGTTCTCTCATTATAATCAACAAAATACACACAATGTAAAAAAGAGCTTCATTAATTGACAACTTCAGTGATTTTAAAGGGAGCCTTCTTTACTTGCGTTCATATAATTTAAGTAAAGTAGCCTAAAAAATAAAAATAAATAAATAAATTGCAGCCGCATTTAAATGCAGGTGTGTATCATATTCCTAAAAATATCAGAGTGCGAGATTTGTGCGGCGCACATGATGCTGAGTGCAACGAGCAGCATTTATTCTTAATTGTCTACATATTTTATCTTCATTACAAATCTTGTTTGGTTTTATTTTGGATAATTGCATGTAAAAAAAAATTATTTACTTTGTAATGCATATGCAAAATGTGAATTATTAATATTCAAGTGATTGTGTGAAAATTATTAATCTGCATGCATGACAGGGAGATGCCTTCTCGATCACTTGATTTTTTTTCTTGATAATGAAATAACTTAAAATTGGGGTGTCTCACATATGCTACATGAGAAATATATCTACAGAAAGCTTGAAATGTCTACTTTTTGAAATGAAAGTGCCAAACTTTTTTAAAACAAAAGCATTATGTAATCTGTGAAGGTTGCATTTCTCTTTAAAGGCGCGTCCATGTGGAGAGAGTCAGAAGAAGACACCGTGAATTTTATCTTGCAGCCAACAAGAAAATGATTTGTTTTTTAATAATAAAAAATTAAAATGTCTCCTTTTTCACAAGATTATTAGGCTACTTCTGCCTGTGTGGAGAGAGTCAGCACCGTTTGTGCAGCAAAAGAAAACATTTGTTTATTAATGCAAGTGCTTTTTCAGCGCGGAATACATTAAGTCTGGATTATATTTGTAAATTTAATATAAACCTGCGATTAGTTGAATAATGACAAATGAACGACTAGTAACTAGAAATATCTTAGTGGGGGCAGACCTATTAAATACCCTCTAGACATATCAGTTAAAGTTTTTAAAGCAATTTATATGCGTTTGCATATATTCTGCTTTCAGAACGGTCTGTAATGGAGAGATACCTTAACCACTGATTTTTCCTCTGAAACACAAAAACGAAAATTGAAATAAGATTGATATTTTATGTTTTGAGAATGGTCAACCCTTCTCTGCAGATATTGTTGCTTCTGGTTTATGCATATATTGTCTTGCAAATATATTGTCTCCCAAAAACTCTGGTCTTTTTTGTCACATCTGTAACGCATGTGTATTTCCCAAATCTAAAACAGCCTATAAAATATGTTCATAGACGGATACTTTACTGATGTCTGGACTCTTTTTGGGATTTAGAAAAACATGAGATGGTTCAATATATTGGTAATGAATAGGCTACATTCTGTGAGAATTTATATTCACATTTTAAAAAATATGGTATGGAGTTAACAAAATAAAATTAACGCAACAGTTTGCATTTTTTTTTTTTTTTTTTTTTTGTTAAGGCAACTTCTTCTGAAATTAAGTTAAAATAACTAATAAACTGTATTGCGCTATACAGTAGTCAACATTTGAAGTGGATCAAAACCTTTCTTCAAAGTTGTCCTAAATCCAAAATGAGAGGCATTTGTCCTACTTTGCCTAAATCGGCTCTGCAAGTTAGAAAACCTCAAAAGACACTGTCCATATAAAGAGCAAGAGATTCACACCTTTATTTTTCAACCCCCACAAGCTATACAGAACTACCAAAAAACAACCCCCTTCAGCTAAACTGAATTTGGTCTGTTTGTTGGCTGCGAGGAGCAGTTTTTGTCATGTTAGTGGGTTGAAACATGCCTGCACTCACAGCAGCCATACTCTTTTTATTCATTATTATTCTTGCAGCACATATTATAATTTTCACCAGACCATAATAATAACAAATTATCAATTGATAATTAATTATTAATTTAGCGAAAATCATTGTTATTTGTGACCGTAGGCGTTTGAGGAAAAGGCTTTAAGACCAAGCGGAATCCTCCGTCAGCTGCTCCCGCTTCACTGACTCACGCTAACTGACCCAGCTTCACCATCCGCGGTTTGATTTTACAAAATCAGTTTGAGGCGAGTACAACTTATTGATCATAAGCCCGACATTTAGCAAGGCAGGAAAGACATTCAGTCTACCCGAAGGAAGGCGTATTTCCTTGTAAGTTAATGCTGTTAAATAGAGAGTAAAAAAACAACAACAAAAAAAAACACTATCGTAGCCTATTCTTAAACTTGGACCTCTTTATATTGAAGTACAAATCCAAACCAGAAGCAACCTACACTCTGTAAGTGTTCTTTCATTGAAAAGTATGCATTTTATTTATTCACAGGCTATATGATCGAAATAATATTTTAGGCCAAAACTATAAGTGCCATTGTTTAACCCTCTTAACTCCCCTGTTTTGCACATGTCAATATTTACAAATAGATTAAATGAAACGGGACAAAATTTAATCTTGACAAACTAAATATCATTATAAAGATCTAAGCCTCAAGCATCGACAACAGATCGCTGTTTTTCAATGGAAAACTTATAAAGAATGTATTTGCTAAATTTGTGTAAGAAATACACATCAAAACATGAAGAATGAAAACGCAGTACACACCGATTTGTCGTAATAACGAGTCATAAACACATCCACAGCTTTAAATCCCGGTTTAGTTAGGAAGGTAAGGGTCCACTGAACGACATCTCATGGAGCACGTTTAGTCCAACGAAGCAATAACGTTGTAATATGGATGAAATTCAATTCCTCATGTTCTCCAGGGACAGTATTGTTTGTGTCCGTTATGGAATAACTCACGCTCAGAAACTGCATCTTGGTAGTAAAAAAAACTGCATGGTTTTGTAGCGTACGATAAGGGTGTAACGATACGCGTACCGTGTACCGAACGGTTCCCGGGCAAATTCCAAATGGAAGTGATCATCCCTATCCCCTTGGAGTGGGGGACTTTGGAGTGAGCAGGGATAAACATACAAATTAAGCAATCTAATTTAATCAACATCGCAAAAATAACCATTTCAAAACAAACATACATTCAGCTGGGATGTTCCTGTGACAAAGCTGCACGGCGTCCGTCAGCAGATTCGCTGATGGACACCAGCATAAAAAAAAAAAAAGAATTATATATATATATTTTTTTATATATTATATAACATATTTGAAAAACTTTTTTAAAATAAAAAAAAAAATGTTTATTTGCAACAGTTATGCTAACAACAATAAAAGTCATTTATGACATTAAAACAGCATCATCTGCTGACGGACACCGTGCAGCGTTGTCACAGGAACATCCCAGCTGAAGTAATGAGGAAATGACATCGCTCCTTTTGCCAAGTGCATTCCAAACGACAACATAATGGCATGCACGTGCCCTGCTCACTCCAAAGTCCCCACTCCAAGGGGACAGGGATGATCACTTCCATTTGGAATTTGCCCGGGAACCGTTCGGTACACGGTTCAGTCCACTTTAGGGTTGTGACGTACGATGTAGCAAACAGAATGAGACAATCCACAAAAAAAAGTGAAAGATAGGTGGAAGATTGCTTTTTTGAATTCTGGTGCTCTCTCGTGACGGCTCTGACGCACCTCGTCATCTGATGGAGGCAGAACTTAGCAATCGCCTTTTTTCTTTATTTTTTTTATTTTTCAACATTTTTTATATATGTGTGAGTGTGTTTTATGTTGAATGTAGCTGTATCTGCATGATTCCCATCTGTTTAAGTGCAAATCAGCTCGCTATTACTGTGTAATCACAGCTATCGATGTGAACGCCATCTATATGAATAGAGTGTGATTTATGGCGCATCTCTATCTCTATAACTGGCCATCAGCACATCAGCACATAATAATTTACTATATGAACAGAAATCATTGTAAGTGCTGCATTTCTAGTAATCTCAGGATGTACTGTAATTGGCATATAAGGTAAATCTTTTTTATTTTATTTATTTATTTTTCTTACTCAAATTATTCTTATTGTATTTTTCTAGTACTCAAATAAATAACTTATATGATGTCTAAGTTTCTGTATATTGTTTTATAATTGAAAAACTATGCAGTGGTATGTTCAATGACTAAAATAGTTTGTAGAATCCTTCAATACAGTTGGTAAATATTTTTTATATTTGGGGGGTGGGGGGAATAGACATAGAAAATCAGAAAAATGGTTGCAGGAATCTCATTTTTCATGGTATCTTGATTTGAAAGTGTCTATAAATTTTAATATTTTTGAGCATTATCAACTCTGGTTGATAAAAAGTAAAGCCCAAAGGGTCTTCTTTCCAAAGACACCAAAATTATGTGTGTAACACACTGAAGTAAGGAACTGTTACAATTTTAAGTTCGGTAGGGCACTTTCAGCCGTGAGTCCCATTATGGGGGGTCTGGTTAACAGGTTAAAAAAATGCATTTTATAGACCTTCAGTTGTTATGCTTTAAAAAATTCCATGCCATTTGTAATTTCACAGTATTTTCACCTCCCAAACTACTACCCCAATTCTATAGTGGTAATATTTACGATAAAATTTTATTACATTATTCTTTTTATCTTTTTATTTTTTTGAACAATTGTAGCCTACATAAATGGGTGAAGCAAAACAAATATGATAACTTTTGAACTGCAGGCAGATATAGGCCTCTATTATTATACATTACAAATATTTGGATCATCCCTTATTCTTTCCCTTATTTTCTTAAATAATAAACATTATAAATAAAGAATAAAAGAAAGAATCACAATTAGCACTTATTTTCCATTTCTGAAGTTAACTGGCAACCCTAACGATGATGTAATTATCTTTTGACTCCCCTGTCAGTGGCACCTTCCTCAAAAAAACAAAAACAACCACAAAAAAAAAATCTGTTGTAGGAGATATGCGAGCGAATAATAGATTTAAAAAAGAAAAAAAGTGGGTGCTTGGTTTCCGAAATGGAAAATGAATACAGCTCATAAAAAATTATATGACGAAAAAGTCATGATAACATATTACTAATTCATAGAAATAATTTAAGCAATTAAAAAACTTTTTTATACTAGATTTAACTTGAATTTCAAAACTATTAAACTGACTTTAAAATCTCAAGGAGTTGAAACGGTAAAATGTCACAGTGCACGTTAAATCACCTAAATGAACTTGTGTCTTATATAGTATCCAAGACCTTGATTGCATGTTAGCATAAAACTAACAATACAATTAGATTTTTTTTTTTTTTTAATTAACAATTCCTGTATAGAATGTGACAGCAACCTTTATATCAAACATTTTGAAATCGTCCACAGCTGAACAACGCGGGAGGCAGGTTCTGTGCCAGAGCACACGAAGTGAATGCGCATGCACACAAAGTCATTTTCAGATGCAATGAAAAAACAACAACAACAACAAACAAAAAAAAACCTAGATAAAACCATACACGGAACTTGTAAATAGTTAACAACATAGCCTAGATTAGGCCCAGACTCTGTATAATGTAAATTTGTTAACCCACAGTAACACATTGTAACCATTTAATCGTCCTATTTTCGTTTGCTGCATGTTTTTTTTTTTTTAAAAACACGCTAAAAATAAATTAAGTTTATGAGAGGAAAAAAATATAAGTCATGGATTAGTTGCATTTTATTACATTCATAAATAATAACGGCAGGCCTAATAATGTTATAGGCTAATGTATCAAGATTTTTAGTTCCCTTCACTTTACAACAAATCCTTTAAATTTAACAAATTTATCAGAACAGAACAAGAATTAAAAATATATAATTCTAATGGATAAATATAATTGCAGTATATAATAATATAGGCTTAGCTATAAACAAACAAACAAAAAAAAAAGAAAGAAGAAGAATTTAAAGCGAAACATAATATAATAACAGAGTTAATAAGAATTATTTCTAAATGCTGGACCGTTCTTCATTTCGTTCTGCATATGGAACCTGGAGATTTTTTTTTTTTTTTTTTTAACCAATAACGAACCGAAATGAAAACATTTAGCTTTTAATATATATATAGGCCTAGGCTATATAATGTAATGACTGTTTAATAACAATAGCATGCGTAAGAGCCTTTGTGTAAAGGTCTTTCTTTTGATTTTTGATGCGTAGACTGTAGCCTAAGACTATCCCACGTTTTTGAAATTAACTCACTGTAAATGTTTTAATGGTTTTTAAGGATGTTACACATGTTATATTATAATGTTTTTTTACTTTGTCCTTTCATCTCCTTTTACAAACCAACATTTTACAATTACAATCAGTTCACAATCTGTCCCTTTGCGCCACCTGGCGGTAGTTTCGCGATTGATTTTAACACGCGACTGACTTGCAGTAAACCCCGCAGCCCTGCGGCGGTGGTACACGTGGCGGTATTACCCATTCTGGTTGTCCACCTACTGTATATTAGCTTGCGTTAGTGTTTTTAGTTAATAAAAATCTTGTGCACAAGTTACATGAGTTACTGATTCTGCCTTGCAAATCAATGTCCCTTTACGATTCCAATTTTGCTACATGCTCTAATGCATTAATACTGTATGAAAGTATTTTCTGTGGCCACGGAAATATCCTTTCTTAGAGTTGATATGAAATTGCGCTAAGGGTTCACTGGACGAACCATTTAATAATGTTACAGTTACTACTGGCAGCTCATATGAATAATTGTGATTAATCATAATTAATTGTAATTATTTACATACATTTCCCTTTTGAGCTTAATTTACAACTCACCCTTAACCCCATTAATTTGCTTTATTCAACATCAAGAAGATCAGCCCCTTTCTTTGGGAACATGCTTCTAAAAAAAAAGGCCTCTAACACTTGCTTGCTCTATTCTTTTTTCTATTCGGTTTTCTTTTTATCATATAATTAAAAAGACCCTTGCTACATGTACTACGTCAAGCTAACTGAGACTTGTTACAGCACTTGCATATCATTGCTCTTTAGTTGATTTTGATTGCTTCCATTGTCCTCATTTGTAAGTCGCTTTGGATAAAAGCATCTGCTAAATGTAATGTATTTTCTCTGCAGTGGACATGTATGAAATGATGTCCTTTGTTTCATAACAGGAAGTCATATTTTACATTTAAGCATTTAGCAGACGCTTTTATCCAAAGCGACTTACAGTGCATTCAGGCTTATGTGTGTTCCCTGGGAATCGAACCCACGATCTTTGGCACTGCTAATGCAATGCTCCACCACTGAGCCACAGGAACTTTTTTGATTTGAAAAAATGAATCAGATTTAAATGACAATTATATTTCCATAAGGATGTAAGATTTTTTCACTAAATTAATGTCAGCCATCTTTAAAGACCAAGGAGAGGGAGTGGTCATGGGTGAAACTTCGGTCACCGTGATTCTGCCAAGCAAGACGTGCTCCTGGATCAACATTATTGTCCGAAAATATAGACCTAACCCTATCCCTATCCATAATTTATCCCTAAAATCAGAGGGAAATGATGGTTTAATAACAAGGGTGTAGAAGCACCTAATGAATTCTGATTGGTTGCTTGGAATGTTGATCCAGGAACATGTTGCACTTGGTGAAATCACGTTCAGCGCTGGGGAAATTTAGATGGTATTTTCTTTTCATCTTGCCTCTGCCGTGACACTTCCATCTCTGAGAAGCCCTGAATGTGCTCTGTACAGGACACCCAGCCTTAACACTGTGACATGTGAGGTCTCAGAGAAATTCACTAAAATATAACGTCCACTACAGAGACAAAAACTCCATCCCTGGGTCTCAGGAGGATATTAAACGATTTGATTTAAATAACTCTATTTATACTTGATGAAACTGAAACCGCAATAGCTGGCAGCAAGTCACTGAATCATTTGTTTAATCGATTCGTTCAAACATCTGATTCATTTAGGAACGAAGCATGAATGGGTAACTGAATCATTGACTCACTAGATTCGTTAAAAAAAAAAAAAACCAAAAAAAAAAAACACACATTCATTCATAAATGAAACCGCTGCTGTGTTTGCCTGGAGATGCGCAGCGGCTCAGCTGTGTTTGGAAACTATTTTCACTGACGAAATAGAGCTAGGGCTGTGCGATATGGACAAAAAAAAAAACATATTGCTATTTCTTTGATCAATTTTGCGATTTTAACCACGATTTTGACACACACAGACATGCTTTACAGTCATAAATGCATTCAGTATGAATTTGAAACATATTTCTAAAAGAAAAACATGTCGTTAACATGTCTCTAGAACAGACATAAGTCAAAATAATCACTAAGTAAAGGTGTGACAAAATGTCTAGACACATGGCAAGAAAATATAAATAAATAAATAAATCCGTGTCCAGGGATTTCTTTTTTTCTTTTTGGCAATGCATTGGTCATGGAGCTCATTGTAGCAGTGCCTCAGGTGTTGAAATAGATTTGTTATACATTATACAGGTTCACACGTACTCCGTCTGCAGTTCGTATTTTTTTTACTGGAGGTTCCATAGACCCCTCACAGTTATTGTAACGCAAAAGCAGAATAGAGCAAAACCAGACAACAGTGTTCAATGGAAGTCATTAAATATTATCTTTTGTATAAAATAAAAAATGTATAAAACTGTTGTATAAATGCAGTGTCACATTTGCAAACTCGGTTTATAATCATTAAAAAGTTGTCACTCATCTTAGTTCATCGCGATCTCACAAACTTTCGTTATAATTAGTGAATCTCTCTACACTGCACACTGAATCTATTAGCCTATTTACATCATCTCTACACTTTTTTTTGTTATAATGAGGGGATCTGAGCTTGAATGACTCAGCACTGAACAGAAACTTTAGTCTGCTTTCACGATCTGCGCTGTGAGGAGAAGCATTTCTATTGGCTGCAGTCTGCTGGTATTATGGCCAATCACAAAAGCTGACATTACGCAGCAAACCATAGACACAAATATTAGCTACATTTATGTGCAGAACTGGGATCGCTTTCGCAGACTTTTGAATGGGTAAAATATAGAAATCATTTACAAATAAACCTAAGCAGTTGGAAATGAACTCCCTGGACTCCGTTTAACATGAGATTGAGTGAAACTCTGTGTGTTATGCCCCTTTAAAATATCAGACAAAATATTTAAAGATAGAGATAACATGATCTTTATAACATAAAATGACATGCTATAATTATATTTCTATAAAAATGTACCTGAGATCAGTCTTTGTATCTCCACTCTTAAACTTTACTGGAGGTTCCATAGACTCCTCACTCCTCACAGACACACAGCTGGACTCTGCTCCTGATCTCTTCCTATGATATAATCTATAACAAAGAGAGATTAAAGTCAGTCCTTTCAGTTACCATATTAAACAAAGTACATCTTCATTTATTATTTAAACGATCACACTGAAGCTGTGGCCTAATGGTTAGAGAGTTGGACTTGTAACCCGAAGGTCGCAGGTTCGAGTCTCGGTGCTGGCAGGAGTTATAAGTGGTGGGAGTGAATGAACAGCTCTCTTCCACCCTTGAGCAAGGCACTGAACCCCCAGTTGCTCCCCGGGCGCTGGATATATAGCTGCCCACTGCTCCGGGTGTGTGTTCACGGTGTGTTCACTTCTCACTGCTGTGTGTGTGCACTTGGAGGGGTTAAATGCAGAGCACCAATTCCGAGTATGGGTCACCACACTTGGCAAATGTTACAACTTTCACTTTAATTATATATGTTAAAATATCAGATAAAAATAAAAAAGTATAATTTAGCAATGTACAAGAATTTATCATATTGTAGAAAATCCAGTACTACAGAGTTGCTATGATTATATTTCTATAAAAATGTACCTGAGATCAGTCTTTGTATCTCCACTCTTAAACATTTCTGGAGGTTCCATAGACTCCTCACTCCTCACAGACACACAGCTGGACTCTGCTCCTGATCTCTTCTGATGAACTGAACTATAACAGAGAGATTGAATGTTTCATGAGGATTATAATCATCAAAAACACTAAATGATGAGTCATTTTTTAAATAAAATCTTCATTTTAACTTAAAAAAATCTCCAGACACAAAAACACGAAGGAGACTCCCATCTCTCATCATTGAAGGTGATTTAATACAGTGTTTATTCAAAGTACCTGCATCCTGGAGAAAACTCTTGATCTGTGGATGTTTGTGGCCTATATTATTATACATTACAAATATTTGGATCGTCCCTTATTATTTCCCTTATTTTCTTAAAGAATAAACATTATAAATAAAGAATAAAAGAAAGAATCTCTATTAGCCCTTATTTTCCATTTCTGAAGTTAACTGGCAACTATAATGATGATGTAATTATCTTTTGACTCCCCTGACAGTGAAACCTTGCTCAAAAAAAAAAAAAAAAAAAAAAAAAAAAAATAAAAACCTGTTGTAGGAGATATGCGAGCAATTAATAGATTTACAAAAAGAAAAAAGTGGGTGCTTGGTTTCCGAAATGGAAAATGAATACAGCTCATAAAAAATTATATGACGAAAAAGTCATGATAACATATTACTAATTCATAGAAATAATTTAAGCAATTAAAACCTTTTTATACTAGATTTAACTTGAATTTCAATACTATTAAACTGACTTTAAAATCTCAAGGAGTTGAAACGGTAAAATGTCACAGTGCACGTTAAATCACCTAAATGAACTTGTGTCTTATATAGTATCCAAGACCTTGATTGCATGTTAGCATAAAACCTAACAATACAATTAGATTTTTTTTTTTTTTTAATTAACAATTCCTGTATAGAATGGGACAGCAACCTTTATATCAAACATTGTGAAATCGTCCACAGCTGAACAACGCGGGAGGCAGGTTCTGTGCCAGAGCACACGAAGTGAATGCGCATGCACAAAGTTATTTTCAGATGCAATGAAAAAAAAAAGAAAAAAAAAAAAACCTTGGATAAAACCATACACGAAACTTGTAAATAGTTAACAACATAGCCTAGATTAGGCCCAGACTCTGTTCCTAAGTATATAATGTAAATTTGTTAACACACAGTAACTAATTTTTAACCGATTAATCGCCTATTTTCGTTTGCTGCATGTTTTTTTTTTTAAAAAACACGCTAAAAAATAAATTAAGTTTGTGAGAGGAAAAAAAATGTCATGTATAAGTTGCATTTTATTACATTCATAAATAATAACGCCTAATAATGTTATAGGCTAATGTATCAAGATTTTTAGTTCCCTTCACTTTACAACAAATCCTTTAAATTTAACAAATTTATCAGAACAGAAGAAGAATTAAAAATATATAATTCTAATGGATAAATATAATTGCAGTATATAATAATATAGGCTTAGCTATAAACAAACACAAAAAAAAAAAAAAAGAAGAAGAAGAATTTAAAGCGAAACATAATATAATAACAGAGTTAATAAGAATTATTTCTAAATGCTGGACCGTTCTTCATTTCGTTCTGCATATGGAACCTTTTTTTTTTTTTTTTTTTATATTTTAATATCGAACCGAAATGAAAACATTTAGCTTTTAATATATATATAGGCCTAGGCTATATAATGTAATGACTGTTTAATAACAATAGCATGCAGTAAGAGCCTTTGTGTAAAGGTCTTTCTTTGAATTTTTGATGCGTAGACTAGCCTAAGACTATCCCACGTTTTGAAATTAAGTCACTGTACATCTTCAAATGGTTTTTAAGTATGTTAAGATGTTATATTATAATGTTATTGTTGTTTTACTTCGTCCTTTCATCTCCATTAACAAACCAACATTTTACAATTACATTCAGTTCACAATCTGTCCCTTTGCGCCACCTGGCGGTAGTTTCGCGAATGATTTTAACACACGACTGACTTGCAGTTAACGCCGCGGCCCTGCGGCGGTGGTACACGTTGCGGTATTACACATTCTGGTTGTCCACCTACTGTATATTAGCTTGCGTTAGTGTTTAGTTAATAAAAATCTTGTGCACAAGTTACATGAGTTACTGATTCTGCCTTGCAAATCAATGTCCCTTTACGATTCCAATTTTGTTACCATGATCTAATGCATTAATACTGTATGAAAGTATTTTCTGTGGCCACGGAAATATCCTTTCTTAGAGTTGATATGAAATTGCGCTGAGGGTTCACTGGACGAACCAT
The DNA here is from genome assembly GCF_018340385.1 of Cyprinus carpio. NCBI lineage: Eukaryota > Metazoa > Chordata > Actinopteri > Cypriniformes > Cyprinidae > Cyprinus > Cyprinus carpio. Next base: position 33,457,555 of record NC_056605.1, on the reverse strand, counting down.
TTAATAATGTTACAGTTACTACTGGCAGCTCATATGAATAATTGTGATTAATCATAATTAATTGTAATTATTTACATACATTTCCCTTTTGAGCTTAATTTACAAACTCACCCTTAACCCATTAATTTGCTTTATTCAACATCAAAGAAGATCAGCCCCTTTCTTTGGGAACATGCTTCTAAAAAAAAAGGCCTCTAACACTTGCTTGCTCTATTCTTTTTCTATTCGGTTTTCTTTTTATCATATAATTAAAAAGACCCTTGCTACATGTACTACGTCAAGCTAACTGAGACTTGTTACAGCACTTGCATATCATTGCTCTTTTGTTGATTTTGATTGCTTCCAGTGTCCTCATTTGTAAGTCGCTTTGGATAAAAGCATCTGCTAAATGTAATGTATTTTCTCTGCAGTGGACATGTATGAAATGATGTCCTTTGTTTCATAACAGGAAGTCATATTTTTACATTTAAGCATTTAGCAGACGCTTTTATCCAAAGCGACTTACAGTGCATTCAGGCTTATGTGTGTTCCCTGGGAATCGAACCCACGATCTTTGGCACTGCTAATGCAATGCTCCACCACTGAGCCACAGGAACTTTTTTTGATTTGAAAAATGAATCAGATTTAAATGACAATTATATTTCCATAAGGATGTAAGATTTTTTTCACTAAATTAATGTCAGCCATCTTTAAAGACCAAGGAGAGGGAGTGGTCATGGTGATGAAACTTCGGTCACCGTGATTCTGCCAAGCAAGACGTGCTCCTGATCAACATTATTGACCAAAAATATAGACCTAACCCTATCCCTACCCATAATATATCACTAAAGTCAGCGGGAAATGATGGTTGAATAACAAGAAGCACCTAACTCCTGGTTGTAAGGCTAAACTTGACATTTCCTGTAAACTTATCCCTAAATTCTGATTGGTTAATTGGAATGTTGATCCAGGAACATGTTGCACTTGGTGAAAATCACGTTCACCGTGACACTTCCATCTCTGAAAAGCCCCGAATTTGTTCTTTACAGGACATCCAGCCTTAAAACTGTGACATGTAAGGTCTCAGAGAAATTCACTAAAATATAACGTTCTCTACAGATACAAAAACTCCATAGCTGGGTCCCAGGAGGATATTAAACGATTTGATTTAAATAACTCTATTTATACTTGATGAAACTGAAACCCGCAATAGCTGGCAGCAAGTCACTGAATCATTTGTTTAATCGATTCGTTCAAACATCTGATTCATTTAGGAACGAAGCATGAATGGGTAAACTGAATCATTGACTCACTAGATTCGTTTAAAAAAAAAAAAACAGAGTTATGATTTGTATGATAATTCTCCCTGTGCTTGATTGAGTTATGATTTGTATGATTGCGCAGCGGCTCAGCTGTGTTTGGAACTATTTTCACTGACGAAATAGAGCTAGGGCTGTGCGATATGGGACAAAAAAAAAAAAACATATTGCTATTTCTTTGATCAATTTTGCGATTTTAACCACGATTTTGACACACACAGACATGCTTTACAGTCATAAATGCATTCAGTATGAATTTGAAACATATTTCTAAAAGAAAAACATGTCGTTACATGTCTCTAGAACAGACATAAGTCAAAAATAATCACTAAGTAAAGGTGTGACAAAATGTCTAGACACATGGCAAGAAAATATAAATAAATAAATAAATCCGTGTCCAGGGATTTCTTTTTTTCTTTTTTGCCATGCATTGGTCGTAGAGCTCATTGTAGCAGTGCCTCAGGTGTTGAAATAGATTTGTTATACATTATACAGGTTCACACGTACTCCGTCTGCAGTTCGTATTTTTTTACTGGAGGTTCCATAGACCCCTTACAGTTATTGTAACGCAAAGCAGAATAGAGCAAAACCAGACAACAGTGTTCAATGGAAGTCATTAAATATTATCTTTTGTATAAAATAAAAAATGTATATAAAACTGTTGTATAAATGCAGTGTCACATTTGCAAACTCGGTTTATAATCATTAAAAAGTTGTCACTCATCTTAGTTCATCGCGATCTCACAAACTTTCGTTATAATTAGTGAATCTCTCTACACTGCACACTGAATCTATTAGCCTATTTACATCATCTCTACACTTTTTTTGTTATGTTAATGAGGGGATCTGAGCTTGAATGACTCAGCACTGAACAAAAACTTTAGTCTGCTTTCACGATCTGCGCTGTGAGGAGAAGCATTTCTATTGGCTGCAGTCTGCTGGTATTATGGCCAATCACAAAAGCTGACATTACGCAGCAAACCCATAGACACAAATATTAGCTACATTTATGTGCAGAACTGGGATCGCTTTCGCAGACTTTTGAATGGGTAAAATATAGAAATCATTTTACAAATAAACCTAAGCAGTTGGAAATGAACTCCCTCCCTGGACTCCGTTTAACATGAGATTGAGTGAAACTCTGTGTGTTATGCCCCTTTAAAATATCAGACAAAATATTTAAAGATAGAGATAACATGATCTTATAACATAAAATGACATGCTATAATTATATTTCTATAAAAATGTACCTGAGATCAGTCTTTGTATCTCCACTCTTAAACTTTACTGGAGGTTCCATAGACTCCTCACTCCTCACAGACACACAGCTGGACTCTGCTCCTGATCTCTTCCTATGATATAATCTATAACAAAGAGAGATTAAAGTCAGTCCTTTCAGTTACCATATTAAAAACAAAGTACATCTTCATTTATTATTTAAACGATCACACTGAAGCTGTGGCCTAACGGTTAGAGAGTTGGACTTGTAACCCGAAGGTCGCAGGTTCGAGTCTCGGTGCTGGCAGGAGTTATAAGTGGTGGGAGTGAATGAACAGCTCTCTTAAACCCTTGAGCAAGGCACTGAACCCCCAGTTGCTCCCCAGGGCGCTGGATATATAGCTGCCCACTGCTCCGGGTGTGTGTTCACGGTGTGTTCACTTCTCACTGCTGTATGTGTGCACTTGGATGGGTTAAATGCAGAGCACCAATTCCGAGTATGGGCTACCACACTTGGCAAATGTTACAACTTTCACTTTAAATATATATGTTAAAATATCAGATAAAATATAAAAAGTATAATTTAGCAATGTACAAGAATTTATCATATTGTAGAAAATCCAGTACTACAGAGTTGCTATGATTATATTTCTATAAAAATGTACCTGAGATCAGTGTTTGTATCTCCACTCTTAAACATTTCTGGAGGTTCCATAGACTCCTCACTCCTCACAGACACACAGCTGGACTCTGCTCCTGATCTCTTCTGATGAACTGAACTATAACAGAGAGATTTAATGTTTCATGAGGATTATAATCATAGACTCCCATCTCTCATCATTGAAGGTGATTTAATACACTTCATTTTAACTTAATCTCCAGACACAAAAACACGAAGGAGACTCCCATCTCTCATCATTGAAGGTGATTTAATACAGTGTTTATTCAAAGTACCTGCATCCTGGAGAAAACTCTTGATCTGTGGATGTTTGTGGCCTATATTATTATACATTACAAATATTTGGATCGTCCCTTATTATTTCCCTTATTTTCTTAAAGAATAAACATTATAAATAAAGAATAAAAAAGAAAGAATCTCTATTAGCCCTTATTTTCCGTTTCTGAAGTTAATTGGCAACCCTAATGATCATGTAATTATCTTTTGACTCCCCTGACAGTAGCACCTTCCTCAAAAAAAAAAAAATTAAAAAAAAAAAAAAAATCCTGTTGTAGGAGATATGCGAGCAATTAATAGATTTACAAAAAGAAAAAACTGGGTGCTTGGTTTCCGAAATGGAAAATGAAGACAGCTCATAAAAAATTATATGACGAAAAAGTCATGATAACATATTACTAATTCATAGAAATAATTTAAGCAATTAAAACCTTTTTATACTAGATTTAAGTTGAATTTCAATACTATTAAACTGAATTTAAAATCTCAAGGAGTTGAAATGGTAAAATGTCACAGTGCACGTTAAATCACCTAAATGAACTTGTGTCTTATATAGTATCCAAGACCTTGATTGCATGTTAGCATAAAACTAACAATACAATTAGATTTTTTTTTTTTTTTAATTAACAATTCCTGTATAGAATGGGACAGCAACCTTTATATCAAACATTGTGAAATCGTCCACAGCTGAACAACGCGGGAGGCAGGTTCTGTGCCAGAGCACACAAAGTGAATGCGCATGCACAAAGTCATTTTCAGATGCAATGAAAAAACAACAACAACAACAAAAAAAACCTAGATAAAACCATACACGAAACTTGTAAATAGTTAACAACATAGCCTAGATTAGGCCCAGACTCTGTTCCTAAGCATATCATGTAAGTTTGTTAACCCACAGTAAATAATTTTAACCGATTAATCGCCTATTTTCGTTTGCTGCATGTTTTTTTTTTTTTAAAACACACCCTAAAAAATAAATTAAGTTTGTGAGAGGAAAAAAAAAATATAAGTCATGGATTAGTTGCATTTTATTACATTCATAAATAATAACGGCAGGCCCTAATAATGTTATAGGCTAATGTATCAAGATTTTTAGTTCCCTTCACTTTACAACAAATCCTTTAAATTTAACAAATTTATCAGAACAGAACAAGAATTAAAAATATATAATTCTAATGGATAAATATAATTGGAGTATATAATAATATAGGCTTAGCTATAAACAAACAAAAAAAAAAAAAAAAAAGAAGAAGAAGAATTTAAAGCGAAACATAATATAATAACAGAGTTAATAAGAATTATTTCTAAATGCTGGACCGTTCTACATTTCGCTCTGCATATGGAACCTTTTTTTTTTTTTTTTTTTTTAACCAATAACGAACCGAAATGAAAACATTTAGCTTTTAATATATATATAGGCCTAGGCTATATAATGTAATGACTGTTAAATAACAGTAGCATGCATAAGAGCCTTTGTGTAGGTCTTTCTTTTAATTTTTGATGCGTAGACTGTAGCCTAAGACTATCCCACGTTTTGAAATTAACTCACTGTAAATGTTCTAATGCTTTTTAAGGATGTTACAATGTTATATTATAATGTTTTTTTTACTTTGTCCCTTTCATCTCCTTTTACAAACCAACATTTTACAATTACATTCAGTTTCACAATCTGTCCCTTTGCGCCACCTGGCGGTAGTTTCGCGAATGATTTTAACACGCGACTGACTTGCAGTTAACGCCGCAGCCCTGCGGCGGCGGTACACGCGGCGTAAGCCAATTACAGTACATCCTGAGATTGCTAGATTAGCTTGCGTTAGTGTTTAGTTAATAAAAATCTTGTGCACAAGTTACATGAGTTACTGATTCTGCCTTGCAAATCAATGTCCCTTTACGATTCCAATTTTGTTACATGCTCTAATGCATTAATACTGTATGAAATTATTTTCTGTGGCCACGGAAATATCCTTTCTTAGAGTTGATATGAAAATTGCGCTGAGGGTTCACTGGACGAAACCATTTAATAATGTTACAGTTACTACTGGCAGCTCATATGAATAATTGTGATTAATCATAATTAATTGTAATTATTTACATACATTTCCCTTTTGAGCTTAATTTACAACTCACCCTTAACCCATTAATTTGCTTTATTCAACATCAAGAAGATCAGCCCCTTTCTTTGGGAACATGCTTCTAAAAAAAAGGCCTCTAACACTTGCTTGCTCTATTCTTTTTCTATTCGGTTTTCTTTTTATCATATAATTAAAAAGACCCTTGCTACATGTACTACGTCAAGCTAACTTAGACTTGTTACAGCACTTGCATATCATTGCTCTTTTGTTGATTTTGATTGCTTCCATTGTCCTCATTTGTAAGTCGCTTTGGATAAAAGCATCTGCTAAATGTAATGTATTTTCTCTGCAGTGGACATGTATGAAATGATGTCTTGTTTCATAACAGGAAGTCATATTTTACATTTAAGCATTTAGCAGACGCTTTTATCCAAAGCGACTTACAGTGCATTCAGGCTTATGTGTGTTCCCTGGGAATCGAACCCACGATCTTTGGCACTGCTAATGCAATGCTCCACCACTGAGCCACAGGAACTTTTTTGATTTGAAAAATGAATCAGATTTAAATGACAAATTCACTCAAATATAAAAACATTCAGTCTCTCTGAAAAGTGCAAACCCCAAATGTGCTCTTCATCCAGACATGAGAAATTCACTCAAATATAATGTCACCGTGATTCTGCCAAGCAAGACGTGCTCCTGGATCAACATTATTGACCAAAAATATAGACCTAACCCTATCCCCTACCCATAATATATCACTAAAGTCAGCGGGAAATGATGGTTGAATAACAAGGGGTGTAGAACTTATCCCTGAATTCTGATTGGTTGCTTGGAATGTTGATCCAGGAACATGTTGCACTTGGTGAAATCACGTTCAGCGCTGGGGAAATTTAGATGGTATTTTCTTTTCATCTTGCCTCTGCCGTGACACTTCCATCTCTGAAAAGCCCCGAATTTGTTCTTTACAGGACAAAAACCTCCATAGCTGGGTCTCATATATAATTCACTAAAATATAAATGTCTACTACAGAGACAAAAACCTCCATAGCTGGGTCTCATATATACCAGGAGGATATTAAACGATTTGATTTAAATAACTCTATTTATACTTGATGAAACTGAAACCGCAATAGCTGGCAGCAAGTCACTGAATCATTTGTTTAATCGATTCGTTCAAACATCTGATTCATTTAGGAACGAAGCATGAATGGGTAACTGAATCATTGACTCACTAGATTCGTTAAAAAAAAAACACAAAAAACAAAAAAAAACACACATTCATTCATAAACGAAACAGCGCTGTGTTTGCCTGGAGATGCGCAGCGGCTCAGCTGTGTTTGGAACTATTTTCACTGACGAAATAGAGCTAGGGCTGTGCGATATGGACAAAAAAAAACATATTGCTATTTCTTTGATCAATTTTTCGATTTTAAATCACGATTTTGACCCACACAGACATGCTTTACAGTCATAAATGCATTCAGTATGAATTTGAAACATATTTCTAAAAGAAAAAACATGTCGTAACATGCCTCTAGAACAGACATAAGTCAAAATAATCACTAAGTAAAGGGTGTGACAAAATGTCTAGACACATGGCAAGAAAAATATAAATAAATAAATAAATCCGTGTCCAGGGATTTTTTTTTTCTTTTTGGCAATGCATTGGTCATGGAGCTCATTGTAGCAGTGCCTCAGGTGTTGAAATAGATTTGTTATACATTATACAGGTTCACAGTACTCCGTCTGCAGTGCGTATTTTTTTTACTGGAGGTTCCATAGACCCCTTACAGTTATTGTAACGCAAAAAGCAGAATAGAGCAAAACCAGACAACAGTGTTCAATGGAAGTCATTAAATATTATCTTTTGTATAAAAATAAAAAATGTGTATAAAACTGTTGTATAAATGCAGTGTCACATTTGCAAACTCGGTTTATAATCATTAAAAAGTTGTCACTCATCTTAGTTCATCGCGATCTCACAAACTTTCGTTATAATTAGTGAATCTCTCTACACTGCACACTGAATCTATTAGCCTATTTACATCATCTCTACACTTTTTTTTGTTATAATGAGGGGGATCTGAGCTTGAATGACTCAGCACTGAAACAGAAACTTTAGTCGCTTTCACACGATCTGCGCTGTGAGGAGAAGCATTTCTATTGGCTGCAGTCTGCTGGTATTATGGCCAATCACAAAAGCTGACATTACGCAGCAAACCATAGACACAAATATTAGCTACATTTATGTGCAGAACTGGGATCGCTTTCGCAGACTTTTTGAATGGGTAAAATATAGAAATCATTTACAAATAAACCTAAGCAGTTGGAAATGAACTCCCTGGACTCCGTTTAACATGAGATTGAGTGAAACTCTGTGTGTTATGCCCCTTTAAAATATCAGACAAAATATTTAAAGATAGAGATAACATGATCTTTATAACATAAAATGACATGCTATAATTATATTTCTATAAAAATGTACCTGAGATCAGTCTTTGTATCTCCACTCTTAAACTTTACGGAGGTTCCATAGACTCCTCACTCCTCACAGACACACAGCTGGACTCTGCTCCTGATCTCTTCCTATGATATAAATCTATAACAAAGAGAGATTAAAGTCAGTCCTTTCAGTTACCATATTTAACAAAGTACATCTTCATTTATTATTTAAACGATCACACTGAAGCTGAGGCCTAATGGTTAGAGAGTTGGACTTGTAACCCGAAGGTCGCAGGTTCGAGTCTCGGTGCTGGCAGGAGTTATAAGTGGTGGGAGTGAATGAACAGCTCTCTTCCACCCTTGAGCAAGGCACTGAACCCCCCAGTTGCTCCCGGGGCGCTGGATATATAGCTGCCCCACTGCTCCGGGTGTGTGTTCACGGTGTGTTCACTTCTCACTGCTGTGTGTGTGCACTTGTATGGGTTAAATGCAGAGCACCAATTCTGAGTATGGTTACCATACTTGGCAAATGTCACAACTTTCACTTTAATTATATATGTTAAAATATCAGATAAAAATAAAAAGTATAATTTAGCAATGTACAAGAATTTATCATATTGTAGAAAATCCAGTACTACAGAGTTGCTATGATTATATTTCTATAAAAATGTACCTGAGATCAGTCTTTGTATCTCCACTCTTAAACATTTCTGGAGGTTCCATAGACTCCTCACTCCTCACAGACACACAGCTGGACTCTGCTCCTGATCTCTTCTGATGAACTGAACTATAAACAGAGAGATTGAATGTTTCATGAGGATTATAATCATCAAAAACACTAAATGATGAGTCATTTTTAAAATAAAATCTTCATTTTAACTTAAAAATCTCCAGACACATAAACACGAAGGAGACTCCCATCTCTCATCATTGAAGGTGATTTAATACAGTGTTTATACAAAGTACCTGCATCCTGGAGAAAACTCTTGATCTGTGGATGTTTGTGTGTCCTCCATGATGAAACAGAATCTGATCTCCAGCACTGACTCTGAATAGAAATGACAAACAAACTCAATAATTCAGCTGAACGGATCCTGAGAGAAACAGATCATGAGAGCGGCGTTCACTCAGATACACAATGTTAGTCGTGTGTTAACAAATAATCAAATAAACCACAGACAACACCAAACACACCATCTGCTTGAAAAAGAAAATATTAAACATATAAAAATAAACATCCTTTAGAGTAAATCAGAAAGCGGAAGTCACTGTAAAGCACTCAGCACTCACCTTATTTACACAGATTCACAAAAATCCACCGCCTTTTCTATGAAGCAGCTACACGAAAATCATGGCTTAGTTCCTATGAAAACACTTTGATATTACGTATAGAATCGATTCTGGCTGTTTAAATGGAGAAACATTAACTCTGAACATCTGCTTTCACTTTTGATTCGAGACACGAGAAAAACAATGATGGCGCCGAGACTCTACGCAGATATAATTCTTAAGGGAGCGTCTTTAAACTCCACACACAGCGAGAAAACGCTTGCGATGTCAAATCATTCGTTCAAATAAGGTACTGTAATGCTCTGAGTGTTTGTCTCTCTGATTCGGGGTTTCCTCTGCCCCTGCACTGTGTGTATGCTCGGGAAAACACACACTGTACTTTCTATCGTTTTGTTGCACCTTCCTTTAACACAAATACATTCATTGACGGTGACCTGCATCGTGTGTTTCTTTCTTCCATAACACACAATAAGTTACAGTACACGGTTAAGCAAACAAAATCATTCCTAAAAAAATCTAGCATTTGTACAAAAAAAAAAAAAAAAAAAAAAAAGAAGCAGAGTATAAATCAAGCGGGAACCTCCTCTCTCTCTTGAAACACAGAAGTGTCTTAAACTGTCCGCTAGAGACTCTGACCCATAGACCTCCCATGTTAAAATACACGACTTTACAGCAGAAAAACATTTGTTTACAGCCTGGTACAAAAAGTGGTTTTGGTCTATATAGTTAATTTTGCCCTTCATGACAACTGTGAGTGTTTATGTAACAGTGAGGGGGGGTGATTATTTTTTTTTTATATAACTCATCTGTTTAAATTATATTAAGCCTTAAAGTTCTGTATAATTAAGGGCGTGGCCACTTGAGTGACAGGTGGATCGCGGCTCTGCTCCACAAAAGACCATAACTCGCTAGAGTGTAAAACTGACAAAAAATGGCTTTAAAGATTTGTATTTGTCCAGAAAAAATTCATTATAGATAAGACACTGGAAATCTAGCAATTATATGTTTTTATGAAAATAATTTAAAACTTGATTTTTACCGCTATTTTGAAATTATTATACTCTGTCTTTACATTGTCTGCAAAAGTGAGATGTCACGCCAAGACAAAAGGCAGTAACTTCCCACATTATATAAAAATACTTGGGTGCTGATCACCATTTACAGAATTATTATAGTAACATCTGCCGGCGATTGCTATAGGCGAACTAGGCGGTTGCCTAGGGCGAGACCAGGGCCGGCGATTGCTATAGGCGAACTAGGCAGTTGCCTAGGGCGACAAATATGTTGGGGGCGCGGGCACCCTCTTGGGGGCGCCGTTACGTTACGTTACGTTAGGCAAGTGCGCACCAAAATAACAAAATGAAGCAGGGCACCAGTGAAACACAGACCACTGAGACCAGGGATACTCAGCCTGAAGCAGGGGCGTAGTTAATGGGGGGGATGGGGGAGGTAACCCCCCCAATATTCAAATCCATCAGTTACAACCCCCCCCAATATTTCAACATGTAAATCACAGTAGATCAAATGAAAAATAAATAGAATTCATTTATTTTGTAACAATAATTTTGTTCCTAATCAAATATGAGTTTGTCATAATAAATCAGACAAAAAAAAACTCCCCCTCCATTGAACCGATTGGTAACGCCCAACCAATGAGTCGCACTTTCACCAAAAAAAACGCGAGTGGTGTTTGAATGGGAGAACACACGGGTAACGTTAGCACCAAAATGAAGAGAAGCGCAGCACAGCGGACTATATTTAACTGCTGGTCAGAGAGCGATGCAAAAAAAAATAAAAAATAAAGCATGTACTGAAAATGAGGTATGAGAATATTGTGTAATAGCTAAGTACACACCACCATATATTTTTAGCTAGCTAATCCATTGCAATGTATTTAGCTATAACTATCAGTATAACAAGTTACCAAAGCAGCTGTCTGTTTTGCTAGTTTATTTTTCAATAGTGTCTGTAATTATCAATGACAAAAGTATCACATCGGTGTTTGTTTCCTTCCTAAATTAATCTGACTTTTGAACGAATTGGATGAATGAACGATTTGAGTGGCTAACTCATTAAAACAGTGAAACGCTGCAACGTTTCAATACTTAATTTCTTTAGATAATCTCTACTATGTTAGAATTTTATGAATGATGATTAGGCAAAACTCAATCAACCCTATGACAACCAAAATCCCTTAACATGTTTGTATAACAGATTCGAGGTAAATAAAGCAGCAGGGTAGAAAAGTCAGCAGAGGGAGAGGAGGAGCAGGTGATCAGGTAAAAGAAGATGCCATTCAATCAATAAAATAAAACAGGAAACAGTATAGACAGTTGGTTCAAGAGCCAATGTGTTTTCCCTTTAAAAAAAATTAAAATGCATTAAGGTGGAATGTAAAAATCTTAAAATAATTGTCTAAATGTTGTCTCTTTCATATTTGTATATGTTGAATTTATAATCAGTTAAAGCATGTAGATAGATAGATAGATAGATATATAGATATATAGATAGATAGGAAGAAATAAATTATCCAATAACAATACAAAAAAAAATAAAAATAAAAAAATTGAAAAAAAATAACAGACAGCATACAACGTTCACCCCCCCAATACCGTTTATTCAACCACAATTTAAAAGTTCAGTGACTGGGGGGGGGGGGGGGCAAAACTCAATCTCGCCTAGGGCAACCAAAGGGCTAGAACCGGCCCTGGCTATAACATATAGTAATGTGATTCTTTTTTCCTGACCGTAACAACCAGACAGCTGTCACCGAGTGAATAATCTGCATTATACAAAAAAAAAAAACCTTTTTTTTGGAGGGGGGGGGGGGGGGGGGGTCCTATTCTTCTCCAGCTCATGTTCACTAAAGTATGTAAAACATTTCTTCTCATCAAAACATAACTCTCATCAAAAATGGTATTGATTTGGGTTATTTTGATTGGTAGACACTTCAGATCCACAGCATCTCTTAAAACTATTATTCTTAAAAAATTATATTTAAAATGATATTAAAGCAGAAAAAAACCCCTCCAGGACTCACAGAGCCATTACAGTTGCACTCATAAAATTTGTTTAAACAAGATACTGTTTACTATGAACCACTGAATGATCCTTTAATACTTGAAAAAATACCACTGTACATAAATCTAAATCATCATTCTATTGCAGATGTATTATTTCATTCAATAGAAATTAACATTTAAGATTGTTTTTATTAGAATTAATGTAACTAAATGTACATGTAATTAAGTCAGCCTCCTCATCTACAGGATCTTGTATAAAAGCACATGCTATTTGTCACACACACAAACCAAACACCAATCAAACCACGTTAATCTGCTTGCAAAAGAAATATTAAACATATAAAAATAAACGTCCTTTAGAGGAAATCTGAAAGCGGAAGTCACTGTAAAGCAAAACAGATTCACAAAATCCACCGCCTTTCTATGAAGCAGTTACACGAAAATCATGACTTAGTTCCTATGAAACACTTTTGATATTCTGTATAGAATCGATTCTGACTGTTTAAATGGAGAAACATCAACTCTGAACATTTACTTTCACTTTTATTCGAGACACGAGAAACAATGATGGCGCCGAGACTCTACGCAGCTATAATTCTTAGGGAGCGTCTTTAAACTTCACAATCAGCGGGAAAATGCATGCGATATCAAATCATTCTTCAAATAAGGTACTGTAATGGTCTGGGTGTTTGTCTCTTTAATGCTGGACTCTGATTCGGGGTTTCCTCTGCCCCTGCACTGTGTGTATGCTCGGGAAAACACATTGTACTTTCTATCGTTTCTTTGCACCTTGCTCTAAAGGGTTAGTTCACCCAAAAATAAAAATTAGCCTGTGTTTGGATCACCCTCAAAGCATCCTAGGTGTATGTGACTTTCTTCTTTCAGACGAATCCAATCAAAGTTATATTAAAAATGGTCCTGGCGCTTCCAAGTCTTTCAGTGGGGTGAGCGGGTGTTGGTTGTCAACAGTTCAGAAGATGTGAAATAAATTGCACACATCCATAATAAAATGTCCCTCACACAGCTCCAGGGGGTGAATAAAAGCCTCCTGTAGCGAATCCATGCATTTTTGTAAGACAAATATCCAAAACGTAATAAAAACGTTTTTTCTCACTTCTGCTGACAGTGGTACGCGGAGACAGTCAGGAGGATGATGTAGGACGTATAAGTCGTACTAATAAAACATCAGGTGCACAGACTATTTTGTCTCTTTGAATTTAAAACAATTTTTTTCACACCGGCCTTTGAAAACCTCTGTAACACACTTGCTCCAAAAAAGTGCGGGGGACAAATTTACTTGTTATTAAAAGTGTGTGTTTGTGTGTGTGCATGGGATGGGGTGGGGTGGGGTATAGGGTAAGATGTAGAATATTGTCACACATAATAAGGCATTGTTGTTCACACTGATGTTAAAATTACATTTTCTGATTTGTGGACATTACTTTTTATGTACTGCTAAAACACTGCTGGTCAGTTTCAGAAGTTAAAGTGATTCTTTCTTTTCCAAGAAAGAATGTGAAAAAAAATGGTTATATCATTTTCATTTTTAAATATTTTAAAAATATAATTGAAATTGATTTTTCTATGGTCCGGTTAGATGGATTTTAAAAAAGAAACTAATATAGTTTCGTGCCCAGTGTCATTTACATTTCACCAGGTTAAAATAATATCTCAAGCGTTATGGTTCATTTATTTGTAACACATTAACCTTAAAACCTTTTCAGCTATTTCTGCCAACTGTAAAGTTGTATGGTGTAGTGTCCTATAGCGATATGACACCTGAAATACTATCAAAACACTGTAACTCAGCCATTCTTCGCAAAGACAAAAAGGCGCACAGCAAACAAAAAAAAATGAAATGCGACCCGCCAAATGCTGGCCAAATCACAGAGATTCGCACGAGACTAATATTATCACAGGACCTCGGTTTTCGTGAAATATGGTAACGTTTGCGGGGGAATTTTTACTTTAAAAATTACAGACATTTGCGCGGGATTAAGATCACAGACAACCCTCTGCAATTATTACAAATGACTGGATGTCACCCGGTGATACTAATCCCGTGCGAATAGGTAAAGTCAATGATTAAACAACACTGGATAATCAGTGCTGGTATTGTATCAGACACTTGCACTCAACATTAGGCTAAAGTTATATGAAAAACAAGCTCAAATAGAGTTAAACAAGGCTTTTACCCAGCTAACAGGGAACGTTCCCCAGAACATTCACTAACGTTCTTTAAAAGTTGTGTAAATGTTAGTACAAAACATTATTAAAAATAATGTTTTCGGAACGTTTCTTATAACGTTGTTAATGTTCTTGTAAGGTTGCTAGAAAACGTTCTTAGAACAACGTTCTCGGAACGTCTTTAGGACGTTATTTGTACTTGATGAATGTTCTTACAAGGTTGATAGGAAAACGTTCTTAGAACAACGTTCTCGGAACGTCTTTAGGACGTTATTTGTAATTGATGAATGTTCTTGTAATGTTGATAGATAACGTTCTTAGCACACACGTTCTCTGAACGTCTTTAGGACGTTATTTGTAATTGATGAATGTTCTTACAAGGTTGATAGAAAAGGTTCTTAGAACAAACGTTCTCGGAACGTCTTTAGGACGTTATTTGTAATTGATGAATGTTCTTACAAGGTTGACAGAAAACGTTCTTAGAACAACGTTCTCGGAACGTCTTTAGGACGTTATTTGTAATTGATGAATGTTCTTATAACGTTGACAGAAAACGTTTCTTAGCAACAATGTTCTCGGAACGTCTTTAGGACGTTATTTGTAATTGATGAATGTTTCTTATAACGTTGTTAATGTTCTTATAAGGTTGATAGAAAACGTTCTTAGCACAATGATCTTTGAACGTCTTTTAGGACCTTATTTGTACTCAATGAATGGTCTCATAATGTTGAGAGAAAACATTTTTAGAACAACATTCTTAGAGCATTCAATTTTATTTAATGTAATTTCTAAATTAATTAATTGCTTAAATGTTATTATGGGTTATCCTAAAACATTCTGATAACAGCATGTCCTTATAGTTGCAGCTACTTTTATAAATGTTATCATAATGTTGGGAGAAACTTCTTTCTTATAGGCTATATAAAACCTATGAATAAGAATAGAATAAAATAAATAGAATATGATAGAAAAATAAATGTATTTAAATATGAAAACTACAACCTGGAGTAGGTGGTGGTAATCGCCTGAATGTAATTTATAATTATTAATTATATATCTTTTATAATTTATTTAAGTCACTCAAGCATATTAAGTGAATGGCATCACTGTAAAAGTGAAATTTTGCTAAATTAAGTTAATTCATTTAAGTCAAAACATTTAAAAGATAATTTCAACTTAATTTGTGATTTGAACTCAAAAGCTATTTAGGTTAAGCAGAACTCAAGCTAAATAAATACTATAAATTAATTTGATCTACCATACAGTCTATGATTTTTAGTATAAATGGCTGACCACAAAATATTTAAAAGAAAAATGAGCATAATTCATGATTTCAAACATGTTAAAAGTAATTAATTTTACTCGACAAAATATTATCTGGGTGTTTTTCAAAAACCGCACGCATTTTTCAGTCAGTCGCGTCCACACTCCGCTCATCCCCCGCACGACCGCGCTCACTCGCACTGATCACAGCAGGACTGCTGGCGACGCGGGTCACGGAAAATAACAGGAACGTTAAGCATTTCGAGCTTCTTATTCCTATTAAAAGCACTTTTGAACGTTTGTGTTTTACTGTCAACTTTAACTGAAGATTAACCAGCTTAGTTATCATAATGTGTGTAACTTTAGCTAAGGTTAGCAAGGAGCTAACGCAACCATTACATCAACGTTATCAACGGCAAGTGTTAAATATGCAGTGTTATACACAACAGTTGTAAGTGGTAAATTAAGAAATATTTTTGGTGTTTATCACAGCCGGACACAGACAAACGAGTCCCGCAAAGTGTATTTTTAAGCTTAGTTAGAGAGACGGCTGACAGAGCATCTTCGTCATCTCTAACCGTCACTCCCGCCACAGATCTGAAGCGAGGTTAAAGCCAACACACATTCACTGTATTAAAACACCTTTAAACTTCTTGTTCATCGTTATTGATTATCTGTAAGTTTCATCTAGAATGTCTATGTGATGCTGATCAAGGTTTACTAAATCCACCGAACGGCGTGTACAAACGGGCTGAAGAGCTTTATAATGGCTGGTTAAACTTAGTTAACATTTTACACTGTTATATGAACCTCACATGTCTTATTTAAAAATTCATATTATCAAATTGTTGTCATACTTTGAAATCAAATGTTTTCAGTGCAAAGGCAGAGAGGGGCGGTGTGATCATATTGGCAGCAAGAAGGCTGCAATACTAATATGGGCCTGAAATGAAGTAAGTAGAATTCACATTAAACAAATTGATGGGCTTTAGTGTTGTACCAGATGTTATTTGTCACGTTATAAACAGTTATGTAAATACATCGTTCTTCAGTGTTTATTTTTTGATGATTTTTGCCATTAATGCAGATGTAATGATGACCAGAAATGACCAGCAGCACAAATGTTAAGTCTTCTGAAGCAATACTATACTTTTGTTTTGTGAAAATTAGATTAATCAAATCGTGAATACACAGATGAAAAAATAAAAACCTCAACTAACATCCCACAATAATAACATCATGACATCTAAGAACCAGTCATGTTTGATTCAGACTAGGGGCTGGGCGATATATGAAAAAAAAAAAAAAATATCTCGATATTGTCACATTTTTATATGATATTCGATATATATCTTGATATGTTTGCATTTGCATTTAGATAAGACAAAAAAAAAAAAAATATTGGGGGAAATAGTTAAACTGGGATAAGAATTTTTTATTTAATTTTAAATAAACTACACTTAACAAAATTATAAACACAACACTTTTGTTTTTGCCCCCATTTTTCATCAGCTGAACTTAAAGATCTTCCCACTGCCACTAAAAACCCTCTCAGATGGGGAGCTATTTGCTGAATGCCATAGGTATTTCTTATATATATATACCAAAGACTTATACACTCTCTGTTTATATTGTGATAACTGGTAAAACAAATGAAAAATATTATAAAAGTTAAATTCCTATAAGTAATCCACATTGCCATATTTTTACACATGATTCATAAAAAATAAGCTGTCCATAAATGTTGCTTAATTGTGAGTTAAATTTCTCTAAATTTTGTGTTTTGTGTTCAGGAACAATATCAGTCATTCAAGCTATGATCCTTGGCATAGCTGGCATCTACTATCTGAAAAAAACACTCAGCAGATTTTTTCAAGACACACAAGGTAGGACACAGTTCAGAACTTTTATATTTACTTGGCAACATTTTTCTGAGATCAGCAGAAATTTACTGAATAGTTGATCTAGGGATGTTCATTTTAACCGGTTAACCATTAACCGACCGTTAGAATTGTTGACAGATTAAAACAATCAGTTAAACGGTTTAAAAAGTCATTTATTTATTTTCAGTAATTTATCAAAATATTTAAAAAGGTTTGCTGCATGGTTAAAATATGCTACGCGTATACATGTTTTTAGTTCTTTAGAGAAAAAAAAACACAAGTCCCATTTTATTATTTCATTCAGAAATAGGTCTGATGCCGACACGAAATGTTTAAAATCATTATAATAAACTGTAAACATAGCTAGGCTATTTTAGTTCCCCTCACTCCACAACAAATCATTTCAATTAACTGTATTTAGAAAAGAACAAGAAATAGGCCTTTCAGAAGTTATAGCAATATAAACAACAAGCCAAAATATCAAATATGTTTCTAAAAAAATGAAAACTGAAACCAGCGTTGGGTCTCTCATTCGACACAAATTAAAATGTTTCCGTATCACGATGTATTTGAATGCCCAAATTATTATTTATTATGTACTTCATTCGCGTTCCAATATCAAATATGTTTTGCATAACATTACGTTGGTACGGTGATAACACTTAACAGCACTGATTTTACTGCATATTCAAACTGAGCAGTGTGGTTTTTCCCCCATGTTTGAGTGAATGTATTATTTATGATGATGAACAGGCTGCATTGTCAAAGTAGCAAAGCTTAACTGTGAGCCTGCATGCTGCGCCAGTGCAATCACTTGAGTTTTTCCTTCTAACAGTGAAAGCAACTACTCATTTTAGTCGTAAAGATAATCGGAATTGTAAACGGTTTGCCTTTATTTGTGTAGATTCACAATAAAACAAATCTTTTTTGTGTAAAATAAGCATAAAGAAAAATAGGATGCCGCTTTCTGCTGTCTGTTTCCTTTTGTGCAGCAAAAAAAAATGAACCGAAACTGCATTTTTCATTAATTTTCATAATATATTAAGTAAAAAATATATTTCTCGTATAGGCCTATTTGTTTGTTATATATATATAGAGCCTAACTTTATTATGTTTTTCTCCTCCCGCAGAAGCGCTGCAGGTGTGTGATGTGATTTGAAGACCATGTGAATCCTCATGTTCTGTTGTTAGCGGCTTTTTGCACATGTAAAATTAATACAAATGTTAGTATTTTTAAAGGTCACAGACACTGATCCTTTCTAATTTAATTAAATTCTAATTTTAAAATAATCTTGTCGGTTAATGGTTAATAATCGGTTAACGACCGTTGGTTGTCGGTTAGGAAAAATAACTAAAATGAACATCCCTAAGTTGAACATAGTTGAACCACTAAAAAATAAAAATTCTGTCATGGTTTACTCACCCTCATGTTGTTCAAACCCATTTTGAATTAATTGTATTAAATCTTTAGACAATTATTATTATTTTTTATAATCTTTCATCATTTTTTGTCTTTGCACATGGAAGTCTAGGCAGTAGACTTATTATTTCATAGGCATTTTGTAATAACAAAGTTTATAACATCAGCCAATCTGTTTACTTTACAGATGGAGCGTGGAGAGACCGGACAGTTCCCACAGTGCTAGTTTTTCAGCACCCACACCCCACACACAAATTCATATAGAAGTTTTCAATAATAAAAAGTTTATATGATAGTTTATATTTAGCTATGAAGTTATAGTTCATTGTCATTAATATTAAACTAAATATTAAAGTCCCCCTGTAGTGAAAATCAAGTTTTTATGCTGTTTATTTGTCTTTGTGGTTTTAAATATTGCTACATTACAGTCCAATAACCAATCACATTAAAGAATCAATTCCTATCATTAGAATGCAAAACATACCAATACCAGCACAAAAACTAAAAATAAATTATAGAAAAAAAAAAAAAAAAAAAAAAAAACCAAAAAAGCTGTGGTTTAATGTGAATTTAGATACAATATTTGACTACAGGGGACTTAAATTTTTTTTACATGATATGCAATTTTCACCAGTCTGTTCAATGTGTTAATGAGATTTTTGAAAGCGATATCTTTAATATTTCAGATACCTGTTGAAATGCACATGTAATTATATGCTTGCTCGTATCTTGAATGTTGTGTTAATAAACATTATGTTGAAAGAGAATGTTGCAACAGTGCTAACCTGAAAATAACATTTTATTAAGCTACACTTTGTAACGTTCAAATGAATGTTTATAGAATGTTTTATTTTTAATAAATTGTAAGTGGAAAGAAATTGTAGGCAACATTCTGGGAACATTAAGCAAAACTGGACATTTTAACGTTTTTGGAACGTTCTAAATAAACGTTCATAGAACGTTATATTTTTTTATGAAATTTAGGTTTCAAGAACGTTTTAGGAACGTTATGCTAACCATAAAATAACGTCCTGGGAACATTAAGCAAACTGGACATTTTAACGTTTTTTGGAACGTTCTAAATAAACGTTCATAGAACGTTATTTTTTTATGAAATTTAGGTTTCAAGAGCGTTGTAGGAACGTTATGCTAACCATAAAATAACGTTCTAGGAACATTAAGCAAACTGGACATTTTAACGTTTTTGGAACGTTCTAAATAAACGTTCATAGAACGTTATATTTTTTATGAAATTTTAGGTTTCAAGAACTTTTTAGGAACGTTATGCTAACCATAAAATAACGTTCTGGGAACATTAAGCAAACTGGACATTTTAACGTTTTTTGGAACGTTCTAAATAAACGTTCATAGAACGTTATATTTTTTTATGAAATTTAGGTTTCAAGAACGTTTTAGGAACGTTATGCTAACCATAAAATAACGTTCTAGGAACATTAAGCAAACTGGACATTTTTAACGTTTTTGGAACGTTCTAAATAAACGTTCATAGAACGTTATATTTTTTATGAAATTTAGGTTTCAAGAACGTTTTAGGAACGTTATGCTAACCATAAAAAACGTTCTAGGAACATTAAACAAACTGGACATTTCCACATTTTTGGAACATTCAAAATAACGTTCCCACAACCAAAAGGGAACGTTAGGAAAACGTTCTCAGAACATAAATTTGTTAGCTAGCGAATGAGTAGATCTGTGTTTTGTCATCTGAGGCAAGTACATCACATTATACGCTTTAATCAACTTTTACTGGTTATATTACGTTTATTGTTGCTGTATGGGTGCTTAGCTTTAAATGTTTAAATCCACTTGGCCAAAATCTCATGATTTTAATGAATCTCAACACCAATCAAAGCACGTTCATTTGCTTGCAAATTAAAATATTAAAACATATAAAAAATAAACGTCGTTCAGAGTAAATCTGAAAGCGGAAGTCACTGTAAAGCACTCAGCACTCACCTTATTTACACAGATTCACAAAATCCACCGCCTTTCTATGAAGCAGCTACACGAAAATCATGGCTTAGTTCCTATGAAATACTTTGATATTCCGTATAGAATCGATTCTGGCTGTTTAAATGGAGAAACATTAACTCTGAACATTTGCTTTCACTTTTATTCGAGACACGAAAAACAATGATGGCGCCGAGACTCTACGCAGATATAATTCTTAAGGGAGCGTCTTTAAACTCCACACACACAGCGAGGAAAACGCTTGCGATGTCAAATCATTCGTTCAAATAAGGTACTGTAATGCTCTGGGTGTTTGTCTCTTTAAGACTCTGATTCGGGGTTTCCTCTGCCCCTGCACTGTGTGTATGCTCGGGAAAACACATTGTACTTTCTATCGTTTTGTTGCACCTGCCTTTAACACTAATACATTCATTGATGGTGACCTGCATCGTGTGTTTCTTTCTTCTTCCATAACACACACAATAGGTTACAGTACACGGGTTTTAGCATACAAAATCATTCGTAAAAAACATCTAGCATTTGTACAAAAAAAAAAAAACAGGTGGATCGCCGCTCTGCTCCACAAAAGACCATAACTCGCTAGAGTGTAAAACTGACAAAAATGGCTTTAAAGATTTTGTATTCTGTCCAGAAAAATTCATTATAGATAAGACACTGGAAATCTAGCAATTATATGTTTTATGAAAAATAATTTAAAACTTGATTTTTACCGCTATTTTGAAATTATTATACTCTGTCTTTACATTGTCTGCCCAAAAAGTGAGATGTCACGCCAAGACAAAAGGCAGTAACTTTCCACAATTATATAAAATACTTGGGTGCTGATCACCCATTTACAGAATTATTATAGTAAACACCTGTATAAAATCTAGTGATTATTGGCTCCAGTTCTCATAGGCTATAACATATCTAGGTATTGTGATTATTTTTTTCCTGACCCGTAACAACCAGACAGCTGTCACCGAGTGAATAATCTGCATTATACAAAAAAAATTAACCTTTTTTTGGAGGGGGGGGGGGGGATCCTATTCTTCTCCAGCTCATGTTCACTAAAGTATGTAAAACATTTCTTCCCATCAAGTCATAACTCACAACAAAAATGGTATTGATTTGGGTTTATTTTGATTGGTAGACACTTCAGATCCATGGCTTCTCTTAAAACTATTATTCTTAAAAAAAATATATTTAAAATGATATTAAAGCAGAAAACAAACCCCTCCAGGGACTCACAGAGCCATTACAGTTGCACTCATAAAATTAGTTAAACAAGATACTGTTTACTATGAACCACTGGATGATCCTTTAATACTTGAAAAATACCACTGTACATAAATCTAATCATCATTCTATTGCAGATGTATTATTTCATTCAATAGAAATGAACATTTAAGATTGTTTTATTAGATTAATGTAACTAAATGTACATGTAATTAAGTCAGCCTCCTCATCTACAGGATCTTGTATAAAAGCACATGCTATTTGTCACACACAAAACCAAACACCAATCAAACCACGTTAATCTGCTTGCAAAAGAAAATATTAAATATATAAAATAAACGTCCTTTAGAGTAAATCTGAAAGCGGAAAGTCACTGTAAAAGCACTCAGCAACTCAACCTTATTTACACAGATTCACAAAATCCACCGCCTTTCTATGAAGCAGTTACCACGAAAATCATGGCTTAGTTCATATGAAACACTTTGATATTCCTTATAGAATCGATTCTGACTGTTTAAATGGAGAAAACATCAACTCTGAACATTTGCTTTCACTTTTATTTCGA
Source organism: Cyprinus carpio (assembly GCF_018340385.1). Taxonomy (NCBI): domain Eukaryota; kingdom Metazoa; phylum Chordata; class Actinopteri; order Cypriniformes; family Cyprinidae; genus Cyprinus; species Cyprinus carpio. The sequence continues at coordinate 33,434,726 of NC_056605.1, read as the reverse complement.
GACACGAGAAACAATGATGGCGCCGAGGACTCCACGCAGATATAATTCTTAAGGGAGCGTCTTTAAACTCCATGCTGCGTTCACACCAAACGCGAATAGAGCGTCTAGCGCGAACTACTTCAACACCAAACTCTAAAAAAGCGTCCATCACCGACTCTGATTCGGGTTTCCTCTCTGCCCCTGCACTGTGTGTATGCTCGGGAAAACACATTGTACTTTCTATCGTTTCTTTGCACCTTCCCCTAAAGGGTTAGTTCACCCAAAAATAAAAATTAGCCTGTGTTTGGATCACCCTCAAAGCATCCTAGGTGTATGTGACTTTCTTCTTTCAGACGAAATCCAATCAGAGTTATATTAAAAATTGTCCTGGCACTTCCAAGCCGTTCAATGAGGTTGAGCGGGGTCATGTTCGAGTTGGTTGTCAACAGTTCAGAAGATGTGAAATAAATTGCACACATCCATAATAAAACGTCCCTCACACAGCTCCAGGGGGTGAATAAAGGCCGCCTGTAGCGCGAATCCATGCATTTTTGTAAAGATAAATATCCAAACGTATATAAAAACGTTTTTTTGCCTCACTTCTGCTGACAGTGGTTACACGGAAGGACAGTCAGGCGGATATGATGTAGGACGTATAAGTCGTACTAATAAAACATCAGGTGCACAGACTATTTTGTCTCTTTGAATTTAAAACAATATTTTTTCACACGGCCCTTTAAAACCTCTGTAATACACTTGCCCCCCAAAAAAGTGCGGGGGGAGAAATTTACTTGTTATTAAAAGTGTGTGTGTGTGTGTGTATGTGTGTGTGTATGGGGTGTGGGTGGGGGGGGGGGGACATAGGGTAAGATGTAGAATATTGTCACACATAATAAGGCATTGTATGTTCACACTGATGTTAAAATTAAATTTTCTGATTTGTGACATTACTTTTTATGTACTGCTAAAACACTGCTGGTCACTTTCATAAGTTATAATGATTCTTTCTTTTCCAAGAAAGAATGTGAAAAAAATGTTATATAATTTTCATTTTTAAATATTTTAAAATATCATTGAAATTGATTTTACTATGGTCCGGTTAGATGGATTTTAAAAAAGAACCTAAAATAGTTTCATGCCCTGTGTCATTTACATTTCACCAGGTTAAAATAATATCTCAAGCCTTATGCTTGATTATTTGTAAACACATTAAAACTATAAACCTTTTCAGCTATTTCTGCCAATTGTAAAGTTGTATGGTGTAGTGTCCTATAGCGATATGACACCTGAAATACTATCAAAAACACTGTAACTCAGCCATTCTTCGCAAAGATAAAAAGGCGCACAGGAAACAAAAAAAAAAATGAAATGCGACCCCGCCAAATGCTGGCCAAATCACAGAGATTCGCACGAGACTAATATTATCACAGGACCTCGGTTTTCGGTGGTGAAATATGGTAACGTTTTGCGGGGGAAATTTTTACTTTAAAAATTACAGACATTTGCGCGGGATTAAGATCACAGACAACCTCTGCAATTATTACAAATGACTGGATGTCACCCGGTGATACTAATCCCGTGCGAATAGGTAAAGTCAATGATTAAACAACACTGGATAATCAGTGCTGGTATTGTATCAGACACTTGCACTCAACATTAGGCTAAAGTTATATGAAAAACAAGCTCAAATAGAGTTAACAAGGCTTTCCAGCGAATGAGTAGATCTGTGTTTTGTCATCTGAGGCAAGTACATCACATTATACGCTTTCATTCAACTTTTACTGGTTATATTACGTTTATTGTTGCTGTATGGGTGCTTAGTTTTAAATGTTAAATCCACTTGGCCAAAATCTCATGATTTTAATGAATCTCAACACCAATCAAAGCACGTTTCATTTGCTTGCAAATTAAAATATTAAAACATATAAAAATAAACGTCGTTTTAGAGTAAATCTGAAAGCGGAAGTCACTTTGAAGCACTCAGCACTCACCTTATTTACACAGATTCACAAAATCCACCGCCTTTCTATGAAGCAGCTACACGAAAATCATGGCTTAGTTCCCTATGAAACACTTTGATATTCCGTATAGAATCGATTCTGACTGTTTAAATGGAGAAAAACATTAACTCTGAACATTTGCTTTCACTTTTATTCGAGCACGAGAAACAATGATGGCGCCGAGACTCCACGCAGCTGTAATTCTTAGTGAGCGTCTTTAAACTCCACACACAGCGAGAAAACGCTTGCGATGTCAAATCATTCTTTCAAATAAGGTACTGTAATGCTCTGGGTGTTTGTCTCTTTAAGACTCTGATTCGGGGTTTCCTCTGCCCCTGCACTGTGTGTATGCTCGGGAAAACACATTGTACTTTCTATCGTTTCATTGCACCTTCCTCTAAAGGGTTAGTTCACCCAAAAATAAAAATTAGCCTGTGTTTGACTCACCCTCAAAGTATCCTAGGTGTATGTGACTTTCTTCTTTCAGACGAATCCAATCAGAGTTATATTAAAAAATTGTCCTGGCACTTCCAAGCCTTTCAATGAGGTTGATCGGGTGTTGGTTGTCAACAGTTCAGAAGATGTGAAATAAATTGCACACATCCATAATAAAACGTCCCTCACATAGCTCCAGAGGGTGAATAAAGGCCTCCTGTAGCGAATCCATGCATTTTTGTAAGATAAATATCCAAACGCAATAAAAAGTTTTTCTCACTTCTGCTGACAGTGGTACGCGGAAGACAGTCAGGCGGATGATGTAGGACGTATAAAGTCGTACTAATAAAACATCAGGTGCACAGACTATTTTGTCTCTTTGAATTTAAATAAATATTTTTTCACACCGGCCTTTGAAAACCTCTGTAACACACTTGCTCCAAAAAAGTGCGGGGGACAAATTTACTTGTTATTAAAAGTGTGTGTTTGTGTGTGTGTGTGTGTGTGGGTGTGTTTGTGTAATGTGTAAGGTGGGGGGGGATAGGGTAAGATGTAGAATATTGTCACACATATAATAAGGCATTGTATGTTCACACTGATGTTTAAAATTACATTTTCTGATTTGTGACATTACTTTTTAATGTACTGCTAAAACACTGCTGGACCCTTGCAGAAGTTATAGTGATTTTATTTTCCAAGAAAGAATGTGAAAAAAATTGGTTAAATAATTTTCATTTTTGAATATTTTAAAATATAATTGAAATAGATTTTACTATGGTCCGGTTAGATGGAATCTCAAGCTTTATGCTTGATTTATTTGTGCCCTGTGTCGTTTACATTTCACCAGGTTAAAATAATATCTCAAGCTTTATGCTTGATTTATTTGTAACACATTAACCTCAAAACCTTTTCAGCTATTTCTGCCAACTGTAAAGTTGTATGGTGTAGTGTCCTATAGCGATATGACACCTGAAATACTATCAAAACACTGTAACTCAGCCATTCTTCGCAAAGATAAAAAGGCGCACAGGAAACAAAAAAAAAAATGAAATGCGACCCGCCAAATGCTGGCCAAATCACAGAGATTCGCACGAGACTAATATTATCACAGGACCTCGGTTTTCGGTGAAATATGGTAACGTTTGCGGGGGAATTTTTACTTTAAAAATTACAGACATTTGCGCGGGATTAAGATCACAGACAACCTCTGCAATTATTACAAATGACTGGATGTCACCCGGTGATACTAATCCCGTGCGAATAGGTAAAGTCAATGATTAAACAACACTGGATAATCAGTGCTGGTATTGTATCAGACACTTGCACTCAACATTAGGCTAAAGTTATATGAAAAACAAGCTCAAATAGAGTTAACAAGGCTTTCCAGCGAATGAGTAGATCTGTGTTTTGTCATCTGAGGCAAGTACATCACATTATACGCTTTCATCAACTTTTACTGGTTATATTACGTTTATTGTTGCTGTATGGGTGCTTAGTTTTAAATGTTAAATCCACTTGGCCAAAATCTCATGATTTTAATGAATCTCAACACCAATCAAAGCACGTTCATTTGCTTGCAAATTAAAATATTAAAACATATAAAAATAAACGTCGTTTAGAGTAAATCTGAAAGCGGAAGTCACTGTAAAGCAAACAGATTCACAAAATCCACCGCCTTTCTATGAAGCAGCTTCACGAGAATCATGGCTTAGTTCCTATTTCTTTTGTACGATTTTTTTTTCCTTGTTTTTATTATTATTATTATTATTCATTGCTTATCTGCTTCATTATTCGAGACACGAAAAACAATGACGCTGAGACTCTACGCAGATATAAATCTTAAGGGAGCGTCTTTAAACTCCACAATCAGCGGGAAAAGGATTGCGATCTCAAATCATTCGTGAACGTACACGTTTTAGCAAAAAAATAAAAAAATAAAAAAGGAGCAGAGTATAAATCAACCGGCAACCTCCCCGTCTCTCTCTAGAAACCAACACGGAAGTGACTTAAAGGGGTCATATGATGATGCTAAAAAGAACATTATTTTCCACATACTGTACATTATTGTTTCTCCTCTATGCCCCACCTTCTGAAACAAAGCTCGTCTTTCTGAAGTGTGCTCTGATTGGCCCAGCTATCCAGTGTGTTGTGATTGGCTGAATACCTCAAGCGTTATAAACAAGATTTCTATCTAGTTGTGTCCTCTTTTGGGAGGCCAAACAAAGTAGTTTCGCTTTCTCAACTATGTATGTAACTGTGAAAGATCCGTCACGAGCCTGAGCAGATGACAACAAAAAAATGAGTCCATAGCCACAAAACAGGGAGCAAAGTGGTCTTCAATTGTGATAGTTTTATTAATTCTTGCTTACGCAAGATAAAAAGTGATCAAACCTCCTTAGAGAGGAAAAAGACCAAAAACTGTATTCCATTCAGATTACATCACAGGAGATATCCAGTATTCACAAAGGACATAATTGGGCATGATCCTCTCAAACTGACAGAGGACAACATTCCACCCCCCACCTCTACCAGGTACCCCCCCCCCCCCCCACCCCCACCCCACACCCCACCCCCACAAGCACCATGAAACAAAACAAGGGGAAAACAAAAAACAATACACATTTTCACAACAACAGGAACAACAACAAATTTGGAATGAACAACAACAACCCTGGAATGAACAATAAATTTAACTAAATTTAGAGGCATGGCATAATGAAAAAGGATTCTGTTAACACAAAAAATCACATTGATCAAGACATCACATTTTCCTATGTGCCCTCTGATACATCAAAGTTGGTACGGTCTCATTTCCTTTAGAATTCCCATAAAACAGAACAACTTCCTGTTTGAATCTCTTTGTCACTAGGCTGGTCCATTCCCACAACACACCAGGTATTAAACATTTCAAGTCATTTTAATTACAAGAATGAACTTTAACAATTTACTATGTTTGTATAAATCACATTTTAGCCAAAGAGGAATTTTAACTGGTTTTAATGTTTTAATCTTAAGCCAAATAACTAAGCCCGTGCACTGACTCAGTACAATGAGAAATAAAGATCGTAAACCAAACCAATATAGTAATGTCCTTTTACTTGATCAACTGCAAAGATGAATGTATAAGAATTGTGTGTGGTTTAAATCCAGGCCATCACAGTATCATGCCTTCAAGGAAAAAAACAGTATAAAAGACTGGTCAGCCACAAACTTGTCAGATCAGCAGATCATCTCTAGACTGATTTATCTCTATCAGAAATAAAAGTCTATTTCTTCTGGCATCAAAACCCCAAGACTTTGAGAATGATTCCTCACAGCATCGGCAGAAGCCACCACAAGGTCAGGTGGTACAAGTTGTAGCTCTCAGAAAACTCCCAGTTCACAAGTTGCAATAACAAGTTCTACGAGGACGTGAATGCTTTTTACTTTACACCTGCCTCACGTCACATGACTTTGAGAATTTATCTACACACTGGTACAAAAAGTGAACTTTACAGCAGAAAAAAAATTTGTTTACAGCCTGGTACAAAAAGTGGTTTTGGTCTATATAGGTAAATTTGCCCTTCATGATAACTGTGAGAGGGGTTATTTTATTATTTTTTTTATATATATATAACTCATCCGTTTTAAATTTTATTAAGACTTAAAGTTCAGCATAATTAGGGGCGTGGCTAGTGGTGTAACTAGAGTTTTTATACATGGGGTGGCCAGTGGGTGATGAAGGCTAATTCAGGGGGTCCACAGAACATGACAGAAAATCAGTGAATAACTCCAACCTGGCACAAAAAAAAAAATGCATTAATAAATTATATGATTGCTGATTACTTCACATTACCCCACATTAGCTATACATTCCCAACATAACTTCTAACAACTCATTAAAAAATCTCTTAATCAAAACAACAAACAAAAAAGAACAAACATCAGAAGATCTAACAACTTCTAGACTACAATGAATTTTGTAAATGTTGTTCAGAAAACCTAAAACTTCAATTATTTCAAACAAGGGCTGACAACTTTTAAGTTCAGCCTGGAGTGAGAATTCAGGAATAATTATCAAGTCTGCGATTACTACCAGTACAATGTTTTTTGAACAGAAAGATTTTTAATGTTTTTGTAAAGAATACTCTTCTGCTCACCAAGCCTGCATTTATTTGATCCAAAATACAGCAAAAACAGTTATTTTGTGAAATATTTTAACCATTTAAAATAACTTTTATATTTGAATATATTTTCAAATGTAATTTATTCCTGTGATTTCATAGCTAAATTTTTTAAGCATCATTATTCCAGTCACATGATCCTTCAGAAATCATTATAATATTCTGATCTGACTCCAATATTTTGAATGGTATAGTGTATAAACTTACAAAACCTTTTTATTTAAGATAAATGCTGATCTTTGGAAAAAACTGTATAAAAGACTGGTTAGCCACAAACTTGTCAGATCATCTGCAGATCATCTCTAGACTGATTTATCTCTATCAGAAATAAAAGTCTATTTCTTCTGGCATCAAAACCCCACGACTTTGAGAATGATTCCTCACAGCATCGGCAGATACCACCAAAAATGAGTAGTCGGCAGGACTGGAAAGGAGCAGAGCTGTAGCATTTGGACCAATCAGACACACCACTATTTGTTATATTTAACAAATAAAATCTAACGCCCCCTCATCTAACCAAAGGGTCTATGGACCCTTCCCCCAAAATGCAACTATAACCTCAGAAAAGGCAGAACAGGCCTCTGGTTCCATAGCAACCAAAGGCACACTATCTGATAACACTAGGTTTACGACGCCCAGGAATGTGGCAAAGCCACTCTTAACACAAGTCTCTCAAAAACAGACACATTATGCCCATAAAAATTAACGCTTCTCTAATTAATTTATAGAAAAACCTTCATTTGAATGAACACACATATTCTTCAGATCATTGTGTATGCTGTTACTGTTCTTGTATATTGTCTTTTGTGTATTGTATATGTTTTATACATGCTTATGATGGATCACTAGTTAATATAACCTCATCTATATGATGTTTGGTATCTATGAGTTCGTATTTTCATGATCTAAATGAGAGTGTATATTATATGTTGATGCCTATGCAACACATTGGTTTTATAAGAACCTTAAAGATTCTTCTCTTGAACCCCCCCCCCCAATCTATTTTCATATGCAAGACACCAGACTAGAGACAAAGAGTTGTAAAACTTTCCTCCAAAAGGTACCATTCCTCATTGGCTCACTCAAATCCTGAGGGTGTGACATCATCCCCCTAATAGATCACTGATCACCAGAGTCAGGCGATTCTTTTAGATTCGGGAATTCCAGGAGAAGATGCTGAGCTAAGAGCCTTAAAAACCACGCTAAGCTTGTGCCAGGCTTCGGCCTTGACTATCCATTCATCAAGATCCTCTGAATCGAACTGGTCTTTCTCATCAACTCACTTCAGCAGAGACCAACTGGAGCCCCAAAGTGCATCAGGACTCTTTATCAAACAGGCGAGACTTGCAAGTATCAAACTTAGTCTTATTAATTGATACATTAAGTATCATATGCACCTTTTACAAAGGTGTGTTTTGAACTAAGAAACTGATGTTACCATCAGGCTGTAGATCTGCTGAATATCAAATTGTACCATAGCTTCATGTCTTTATTTTTCATCTCTTTACTGCTTAAGCATTAACCCTTTTTCCTATGCCAACTGTATGCGTGTGTGTGTGTGTGTGTGTGTATGTTAGAATAGTTTAAGTGTTTATGTAGTTAATAAAGTCTTACTTGTATCACACTAAATGGTTTTCATTGTCTGTTCATAACTGAAGTCCCTAATCATGCAGATTTTAGCTACATGCTCCAAGCAGTATTGTACAGTAAGAAAGTTATTTTCCTAAAACAGGAAAGTAACGTTCTTAGAATTGACAGACAGTTGACACTGAGAGGTCAAGTAGATGCTTACAGCGGATCTAAATATTTAGAATTAATCATAACTAGTTATGATTGATTATTCATATTTCTCCTATGAGCTGATTCGCTACAGAGAGTGGAGGACACTTCGTGCTGGCTGGACAAACAACATTAATTAGTGGCCACTAAACAATCAGGTAGGCAGTTTTTGGCTTCTATAATTGATTTTGTTGGCCAGAGTCAGCCGGTGGTGGTATGGACACTTGAAAATGCTCGTCCAAATATAAAGAACAAAAAGAAAAAATGGTTTTGATTCCAGAAGAAAAAAAAAATTGCATGCACTGATTTGTTTTACTGTGATAGTAAATGAGGGCAGATTGTGCATGCAAAAATCTATACATGCATGCAATGGTCTGTGTTTATTGATTAAGGGGCCTAGAGATCAATAGATGTTAAGCAGATAAAAGTATATGTGTTGTAAAGTGCGCAAAGTCCTTTGGATACCGCTCTGTAGAAGTTGTAAGGAATAAACGGAGGTCTGCACGGGAAGGCAGAAATCCTGCAGAGTCTTGTTTTTTCACTGTGTTGAGGAAGTGTATCAGTGAAAGGGAGAGTTGAACTGACAGGTCACTCCGGAAGAGTGTAGTGTAGTCTGTTTTAATGTAAGTTTCTGTGTATGTGTGAATGACTGTGGTATGAGGAAAAAAAAACTCTATATCTGGTGGAGCAAGGGGTGTTATCCCTGGGACACAGAATGAAAGTTAATCCATTACACAGTTTCAGAGATTTGGGCTTGAGTTAAAAGAAAGATAACTTGTGTAGTGCAATGTTGAATGAGAGCAAGATTGTAATTTTGATTAAAATTTTACTATAGGAATGGAACTTGAATAAATATTTAAATATAAAATAATAAGAATTATTTTATGTTGGTTAGGAAAAATGAATTCACCATTACGAGGTTATTCTGAATTATGGATGGAAATATAGAAGAAAAATTATGATTTAAGTCTTTTTACCATATATATATATATATTACTTTGTAAAACAATTGTAATTTAGAACAAAATATACGATATATTTCGGTCTTTCATTTTTTATAATTTGTTAAAATGAAGAATTATTACTATTATTTTATTTATATTATTGTTATTGTAATTATTTCATTTAAATGTTAAAAAAAACTATTAAAAAAAAAATTGTTAATAAAAATATTCATATTTTATTTGTTAACTTGCATTTCATGTGAACATTAACTGCAATCAAAGAACTGTGAATATGCAAATGTTTCTTTAAATTATTGAAATATTAAACTTCAAATATTTAACTTTAAATATTAAATCTGAGGGGAACTTACATTTTATATCCAAGGGATTCAGCTGACAAAAATATGTTTGGAATTTTCCGACATTTTTGTGGAGAGAGGTTTACATTTAAACCTGCCACAGGAGCTGCTGAACCAGTTCTACTCAGCCGTCATTGAGTCTGTCCTGTGCACTTCAATAACTGTCTGGTTTGGTTCAGCTACAAAATCAGACATCAGAAAACTACAGAGAACGGTTAGGACTGCTGAAAGGATTATTGGTGCTCCCCTGCCCACCCTTCCCTGGCCGTATACATCCAGAGTGAGGAAAAGGGCTCAGAAAATCACTCTGGATCCCTCACATCCAAGTTACCCCCTTTTTGAACTTTGCCATCTGGCCGGCGCTTCAGAGCCGCAAATACCAGGACAGTCAGGCACAAGAAACAGTTTCTTTCCCCAGGCAAATCTACCTCATGAACAGTTAAATGTTCCCCACTTATACAATAAAAATGTGCAATATCCATATATTTATTTGTTACCCTTCCCTTCATCCTAGTACATCTCTGCATCTCACTCTATTCTAATCCATTGTCATCTATAGCACCAACTGTTCATACAATTTATTTATTTGCAATTTTTTTTTTTTTTTTTTGTTGTTGTCTCTGTGTACTGGAAGCTTATGTCACTAAAACAAATTCCTTTTATGCGTAAGCATACTTGGCAATAAAGCTCTTTCTGATTCTGATTCTGATTTCAGTAGAATTCCGCCAAAATAAAAGCTCCAGGATTTTAAATAAAGGATTTGGTTTTAAGTTTTAAAAATTAGCATACGTTGTAATGTAAAATGAAACGTTATAATTACGTTTTTTTTTCTCTACCTTGCAGTACAATTGTAAACTACAACAGTGATATATTTCTGTCTTCATTTTTTTAGAATAACTTAAAACCACTAATAATATATTAATACAAATATTTAAATATTTTGATATGTTTTAAATAAAAACAATTTTAAAAACTAATATCATTTGATCAACATCCAACACAAAAAAAAATAAAACAACATAAAAAAAAAAAAACATGTATATGTAAATGTGGCATTAAATTATTTAAATATTAACTTAAAATCTTAGGGGGACTGCAAGAAAATATATAAAAAAGGTTTAACTGACAAGTGAATAATTTAAGAATGTTAATATTAAACATTTTATTTGGAATCCTCATGCAACATTCTTTCACAAAATTCACACAGGATCATGTAAAGATGAATTGGTGAGTTTGGAATTGCAGGAAATGGTTATGAAATTACGGCTTTGAAAGGTTGTAGTTATGTTTAAGTCACAAAATGACTAAAACATAGAAATGAATGATGCAGCTGGCTCTTCATGTCTCTAAAAAGGTGCTGCTGTGCAGTTTGCTGGACGTCAGACTCAGACACACGTGTGTCTCAGAGCTTTGAGTGAGTTCTCTGAGGAAAGTCGACTCAGCAAGAATCCAGAGAGGAGGATTTAATGATTGCACAATTCCAAACCATCCCTTCTTTCACGCTTCAACCACTGAATGCAAGGAAGAGCTAAAAGATCCGTCACATGAGGAGAGAAGTGTTAAAGACACATTCTTCAAATCAGCAATAAACTACATCTGTATTTACACCTCAGCCAACACTGGTCACGTTTAAACTGGTTTTAGTCTTTAGTTCTGTGTAAATAAAAAGCTGCAGAGTTACTTTACTATATATTATCATGTAACTCAATCAATCAACATAATATTTGCAGTGCAAAGACAGCTATATTTCCAGGTTTAATGAAGGTAAATGGAAGACTTTTAAAGACCTTTTTAGGACCAAGCAAAGAAAACTTAAGGAATGATTTAATGACGTTGAATGTTTGCATCTTGTTGCAGCTGTTTCCTGCTGCTGGTTATTTTATTTATAATAAACTCTGAGCATGTTTAACCGGATTGATCTTATTGCAGGACTCAGTAGAGATTCAGCGTCCTCTGCTGGTCAAAGAAAAGCTCTTCATGCTGAAATGATTCAGTGTCAAACTCTTGTTAATGTAAAAGCAAATTGACCAGAGTCATAGTCACAATCTCGACTGAGGCTTGAAGTATAACAGCACCGTCAATAAACAGACTGTAAAACCAAACAGACAATCTTACACACTGTTATTAACATTATACTTCTTAGAATAGAGCTGTTTTTCCTCACCAACTGATTTATAGTTTGTCTAAAAAAAAATGAATTTAGAGAGCACATACAAGATATATGTCCTTTATTTTTTTATGATCAACATAAAAAAATGAATGATAAAATGTACTGTATATGAACGTATAAAAGCAGCTCTATGTTTTTGCACACTCTGACTTGCCAAACAATAATTTATCTGACTTTACTAGTTCAGTTTAAATGGTGCTGCAATATATATTTAACGTTTTTTTAAGGTGTCACTTTTGCTAATCAAGACTGCATTTATTTGATCAAAAATACAGTCAAAAATAGTAATATTGTGAAATATTAAAAAAATGTTAAATATCTAGTCTATGTGAATATCTGTTAAACTGTAATTTATTTCTGTGATGCAAAGCTGTATTTTCAGCATAATTACTCCAGTCTTCAGTGTCACATGATCTTCAGAAATCATTCTAATATGCTGATTTATTGCTCAAGAAACATTTCTGAACGAATCTCTCTGAAAGACAGAGTTACTAAAAATACATAGTGTACTGTTTTATGCATCTCATGCATAAATAAATATAATATAAATGTTACTATGTAGCCTACTGTATATACACTGCTCAAAAAAATTAAAGGAACACTTTGAAGACACATCAGATCTCAATGGGGAAAATTATCATGCAGGATATACTGATATTGACTGGGTAATTTGTTAGGAATGAAAAGATGCCACATTGTTTAATGGAAATGAAAATTATCACACTACAGAGGGCTGAATTCAAAGACACTCAAAATTAAAGTGAAAAAAGAATGCAGCAGGCTAGTCCATTAAGCTAAAATTTCATTGCAGCAACTCAAAATGCTACTCAGTAGTTTGTATGGCCCCCACGTGCTTGTATGCATGCCTGACAACGTCAGGGCACGTTCCTTATGAGACGAATGATGGTGTCCTGGGGGTATACCCTCCCAGATCTGGACCAGGGCATCACTGAGCTCCTGGACAGTCTGAGGTGCAACCTGGCGACGTCAGATGGACCGAAACATAATGTCCCAGAGGTGTTCTATTGGATTGGATTTTTATTGGTCAGGCGAGCATGGGGGACATTCAATGGTATCAATTCCTTCATCCTCCTGGAACTGACTGCATACTCTCACCACATGAGTCCGGACATTGTCGTGCACCAGGAGGAACAAGGACCCAATGCACCAGTGTAGGGTCTGAAAACGGGTCCAAGGATTCCATCCCGATACCTAATGGCAGTAAGTGTGCCATTGTCTAGCCCGCTGTAGAGGTCCCTGTGTTCCTCCATGGATATGCCTTCCCAGACCCATCACTGACCCACCACCAAACCGGGTCATGCTGAACAATTTTACAGGCAGCATAACATTCTCCACCGCTTTTTCAGACACTTTTACATCCGTCACACGTGCTCAGGGTGAACCTGCTTTCATCTGTGAAAAGCACAAAGCCCGAGGCGGACCTGCCAATTCTGGTGTTCAATGGCAAATGCCAATCAAGCTACACGGTGCCAGGCAGTGAGCACAGAGCCCACTAGAGGACGTCAGGCCCTCAGGCCACCCTCATGAAGTCTGTTTCTGATTGTTTTCTCAGAGGGAATTCACACCAGTGCTCTGCTGGAGGTCATTTTGTAGGGTTCTGCCAGTGCTCATCCTGTTCCTCCTTGCACACAAAAGAGCAGATACAGGTCCCTGCTGATGGGTTAAGGACCTCTACTGCCCTGTCCATCTCTCCTAGAGTAACTGCCTGTCTCCTGGAATCTCCTACATGCTCCTGAGACTGTGCTGGGAGACACAGCACACCTTCTGGCAATGGCACATATTGATGCGCCATCCTGGAGAAGTTGGACTGCCTGTGCAACCTTTGTAGGGTCCAGGTATCGCCTCATGCTCCCAGTAGTGATACTGACCCTAGCCAAATGCAACTAGTGAAAAACAATCAGAAAAGATGAGTAGGGAAAAAAATGTCAGTGGCCTCCACCTGTAAAACCATTCCTGTTGTTGGGGTTTTCTAATGGTTGCCCATCTAGTCTATATATATATTTTAACCAACACACTCGGGATTGTAGAAAGGAATATCTCTGTTATGCTTCAGTATTCAGACTTTGATATAATGCATAAAAAATCCAAAACTAAAAAAACAAAAAAACAACAAAAACAAAAAAAACAAAGAACTAATAAACCAATAGTTCGGGCATTATTTACATAATGTATAAATAATAAATAAAATAATAAATTTAGCAGCTCAGATATTCTGCTATTATAAGACAAAAGGGTGATAAATAATGACAAAAAGTTCCATTTGGGGTGAATTATATCTTTAAACTCCATGAACAGATGCAGAAGATGGGAAGGCCTTGGAGACCTTTGTGTTCAGTCATCTTCTTTGATAAATACGGCACATCTGTGCATGTTCTGTATCATGAAGGAGAAAAGTCTCTATCTGTGCCAGACATGAACTTCAGAAGAAGTCTGATTCTGAAACTTCCTCTATGAGGACAGAAGAAACAATCCTGTCAATCATGAAAACCCATTCATTATGACCAGAAACCTTGTGAACAAACACAGTCTGGGATTTCTTCACTGTTTATATCATAATCATGACCGTGTGGTTTTAATACTTCAGCTCTGGTGTTTGTTCAGATCCATGAACTCAAGCGTGAACAACACCAGCGACTCCTTTCTTCATAAACAACACTAATAAAGCTCTTCGTTTCTGTTTAAAAACACTCAATCTGCAGGGAATCGTCTACATACAACAGATTAAACTAACACTGACACAGAGCTCTTTCCATCTTGTGTTATTTACTGAAATCCATGAAAGGATAGACAGAGTTTTATTAACAAGACTATAAAAAACATCATCACTGAACATTCATCACAGGTTTTTCTTGGTATTCTCCTTATCCTTATGTTTCAGAGCACACAGCGGGGAAAAACTAATTTATAGACTCACTTCATGAAGCCAGCAAACACTTTAGTATCAGAACTCTTTAAAAACCTCAAACTATTAAATATACATGGTTTTAAACACACAGTACTGGAGTAAATGAGGTCCATGTTCAGTCTCAGACCACCCAAGAACAACATGTGACTCTTGAGGATTCAAACATGACTCAAGAAACAAGAACGACCATTTCTGCTTCTCCTGAACTCAAAACAATGGATATTAAATTGAACATCATGTTTTTGACCCTGACAACCACTGTAGGAAAACAGTGGGGGGCAAGTTGTCACATTTTTTTTCCTCATGTAAATATTTTTGCACACCAGTTTCTGTACAGACACAAACCTTAATACTGCAAAAACTACAGCTTCATACCTAAACATTTACACTGTTATCCAGCAGGTAAAAAAGACACATTCTCAATTCACATACTTTGACATTAATAGGGGCATGTTGTCACACTGGGGTCAATTAAAGCAGTGCAATAAAAGCAGAAGACTTAACTGTAACAAATAAATTATATAAAATTACAAATAAAAATATTTATAAATAAACAAATTTAGTTTGAAGAACAGAATTCACTATAAACTAAAATATTTATGAAACAAATAAAACCAAAGCAGTTTACTCTACTGCAAAAATTTTTTAAAAAATCAGAGTAGAATTGACTAAAAAGCACTTTTCGCTCAATAATTAGTAACTTTCACAAATAATTACAAAGAAACTGCAAATAACACATTGAATTCAACGTGAATTTGAAGTAAAAACATTCAAATAGGGTTTTGTTGTAAAACAGGCTCAAATAAGTTTTATTTACAATTTCGCAAAATCATTTTTATGTTGTGCAACTAGAATTTTACTCAAAATCTTACTTACTTAGATCATGTGACAACTTACCTGTGTGACAACTAGCCCCGGTCTGTGTAAGCAGTAAAGCATCACAGTACGAGTCTAGAATGTTTTTAAGTGCCATAAAGAAATAAAATCAGATAACCAGCTGTCAAGTGCCTCAAACCCCTCTTAAGGCATCAAAACACACTTAAGCTGGATTTAGCAAACAACAGCAGTGTATTTAACTAAATATTTAGGCCTACCTTTAAACAGTGAATGTGTTAAACACTGCGAATGGACTTCTGGGAACAATGTAAAAAGAATAAAATGAATCAGACTTCAAGAAAGCTTTACAAAGCATCAGAAGTGTCACTAACTCGATCACTGGAGGTCAGTGTTAATACACTACAGCCACTAAAACACCAACACCAGAGATTCAGACTGAGAGCAAGTTGATTTGCTGTAAAGAAACACATTTTCATTTACTAGAAACATTTAGAAACATTGGTGTCAATATTGATATAATGAGACTTTTGATTACAGATGTTTGCGTTTTGGCAAAAATGAGCAGATATTGTTGAGATTTCTTCTGAAAACTCAAGAAGAGAAACGTGAGATTATCAGAATCAGAATGAGCTTTATTGCCAGGTATGTTTACACATACAAGGAATTTGTTTTCATGACAGAAGCTTCGCAGTGCAACAGAATGACAGCGACAGAACAAAAAAACACATAATAAAAGAATAAAAAAGTACAAATAAGTAGGTTAGGAATGACAATATACAAATTGACAATTGTATGTGCAGGTATATTACAATAGGAATAGGCAGTTATACATGTACAATATGTGCAAAAATTTAAGAGTACACTAAGTATGTGTTAGATAAATATGTATGTGTATATAAATATAAATATATGTCTTCTTATGTGTCTTTTCAGGTGAAATATTTGAGAAACGAGATTTTAGCTGAAGTTTAATCTCCATTTATGAGAGAGAGTTGAGATATTAAGGAGGTTTTTATGTGAGCATAGTTACTTTGTGTTCCGTTTATATCGAAGCAAATTAAACGTTCCTTATCCAAACATCATAAGTTATCTCAGGTGAAAAAAAGTAGGCTATACTTTCATAATGTAGGTTACATAAAGTGCTTTATTTTCGCACACTAATTTGGTACTTAATATACCTACTAAACATGATTCTTTAGTACTTCTTAATATAAACTTAAGATCATCTAAGTGTATGCTACTAAACTGTGCTATTTTGGGACACCATGAATATGAACTAAAAAGCACTTTTAACATACTATCTCTGTGTTAAAAAATGTATTTAGTCAGCACTTGTAGTGCACTTGAGTGTACTAGTGTATGAAAGATGGGTTCATTTTAGTTCATATTCATGGTGTCCTAAAATAGCACAGTTGAGTACAAGATGATCTCAAGTTTATCTTAATAAGTACTAAATTATCATTTTTAGTATATTAAATACAAAATTAGTGCGTGAAAATAGAGCTCTTTAAGTATATTATGAAAGTGTACTTTTTTTTTCACTTGGGTAATCATGCTGTTTTTTTATTTTTATTTTTTCACCTTAAGACGACACGTGAATATAGTGTCGGATTTTAGTTTACACAACTAAAGTTATATTTTCCTATATTCTCTTTTGAGTAGCCAAAAAATCCCAAGAAAACATCTTTTAAACAGGAAGAAAAGTCACTTACACAATGAGATTAGATGAACATGAAATAAATCTGACCAAAATGTCTCTGTGTGGGTAGAAACAAGTAAATGAATCTTCATCAGAAGAGACAAAAACAGCAACTCACTTCAATGTCTGACTTGTATTATAATTACATGCAGAAGCTTTTAGTGAAATTTGGAGTAACTCATTAATCTGCTTCTGACCTCTTCATATTTAAGGAGAGAATATAGTTTAATAATACACAACTTTGTAGAATTTAGTAGAGACACTATAACATGATCCTACCAAAACCAAACAATACCAAACACTACCAAACAATAACTAGCAACAAACAATAAAAAATGATTTCAACAATGAAAATGTCTGTTGTCTGCTGTGATGTCCCCATCAATGCCAAAATCAAACCTACACCCTTTGATCATTTGCATGGATATTAGCCGATAATTCCAGCAATCGACTATCAATGCTGAATAATCATCAAAACTGATCAATCAGTCGATCTCTATTATTCAATGCTGTTGAAACAGAAATCCAGCAATACATCTAAACTATTTCATCCTCAAAGAACTCCAAAGCTCGTCAGATGATAAACCTGTGCCAGCGTTTTCATTTATTTTGATACATTTTAAGTTTATATTCTGTATTTCATTTATAATTGATATTTTGCTTTCATGATCATTTTATTTGAATAAGTACTTTTACATTTACTATGTATTTGTATGTTTTGATACCTTGGCAAAAAAAAAAAAAAAAAAAAAAAACTTTTGGTATGATCCTCAATATCACTGAAGCTCATTTCAAAATAAGAGTTCTGAAGTGTTTTTAAATCAAGATAGAGCAGGGCACACATTTCTCATGACGATATCAAGTGGAAGCCCCTCTTCTCGAGACGACATATACTTAAAAATAAACTCATACATACAAAGGTTACACACTCAAATGTTAGACTGGATTAAAATATAAGAAAATGTACAAGTGATAAGTTGTCTATTTCTGAATTTCAGAATACACGGTTATGATGATCTATATTAAATCTGGACAGCTCAGGATATAAGCCCATCACTGAAAATATTACATTGATTTTCTTGGTTTTCAGTGCTGTATAAACATATCAACTATTTTCTTAATGTCCTTTGGATAAAAACCTTGACACCCCATTACTACTACATTGTTTAGTAAATGTGTGACGATCTGTTTTATGTGAGGTTTTCCTCCTGAGTGATAGTTTCTTTAAAGGAAACCTGTTGTTGACTTCCTTTTGGGCTTTTAAAAGAAGTGAGATGAAGGACCACGAGAGAGAGAGAGCTGAATTTGTTTAGTTTCCTTGAAGCTTGTTTCTTCTGTACATCAACACTGCTACACACATCACACTTCCATGCATTCATTTTCCCTGTAGTTTGATTATTATTTTTTTTTTAAATAAAGATTGTATCCTACTTTTTTCTTGTGTGCCCCTGTTTTTGTTCCTTTCCATTTTAAGCCATGGAGCGTAACAGATGGGGACTCGTTTTGTCATTTTTGTTTGTTTTGAACATGTTTGGAAATGTTTGATCATTTTTGTCGTTTTTGATTCTTTGAACATGTTTGGAAATGTTTGGTGATGACGTTTTGAGGGAAATCCAGTTTGAAATATAGCTGCAAGCAGCAATTATGGGGCCAAGCACTGCACTGGCAAATTGAGGAGCTAAGCATGGCATGGAGCATCACACCAAATGCAACAATGAGCAATTACAGCAATTTTAGGATGATTGTAATTGAAATGAGTGAAAAATCATAAATACAACCAATAGTAATATGAATAAATGGCTTATCACTTTTGACCAATAGGTGGCGCTGTAATCAAATCATTTTGGTGTGTTCTGTGTGAGGTGACAATGGCACACACAAAGTTTGGAGTCAATATGCCAAAGCATTGCAGAGATACAGCCTCAAGTGTCATTTTGGCATTATGCCTCAAATTCGTCACTGTGGTATGTGAAAACAGTTTTGTTTATCAACACAAAATCCATAACTTTTTGTCAGGACAGTCTGAAGATCATCTGACTCGATTTTGGTGAAAATCAGACCAACGCGTGATGAGGAGTTTGTTAAAGTAGGTTTCCAACATAAATCAAAATGGCGGACAGGAAGTTCAGCTTACTCTGGCATATTTGATATCTATGTTGTCGGCATAAACCAGGGAATATTTTGAGACCAGTTTCATTGCAATAGGCTGATGCAATAAAAAGTTATTAGCATTTTTATAAGTGTAATTATTAATGGTTAATGATTGGTTTATTACTCTTGACCAATAGGTGGCACTGTTACCAAATTAATGTGGCATGGTCAGTGTGAGGTGACAATGGCACATACCAAGTTTGGTGTCAATATGTCAAATATATGGAGAGATACAGCCTGAGATGGAGTTTGGCACTATGCCTAAAATTTGTAGCGGCGCTGTACGAAAACGGTTTTGTCTATCGACATGAAATCCACAACTTTTTGTCAGCACAGTCTGAAGATCTTCTGACTCGATTTTGGTGAAAATCGGACCAACGGTTGATGAGGAGAGCAAAAAAGTAGGTTTTCAACATAAATCAAAATGGCCGACAGTAAGTTCGGCTTATTATGACATAATTGATATGTATGTTGTCGGGATGACCCAAGGAATATTTTGAGACCAGTTTCATTACAATAGGTAAATGCAATCAAAAGTTATTAGCATTATTGAAAATGTAATTATTAATAGTTAATTATTGGTTAATTACTCTTGACCAATAGGTGGTGCTGTTACCAAATTGATGTAGCGTGGTCAGTGTGAGGTGACAATGGCACATACAAAGTTTGGTGCAAATACATCAAAGCTTTGAAGAGATACAGCCTCAGATGCATTTTGCCACCATGGCTAAAATTTGTAATGGTGCGGCATGAAAACGGTTTTGTCAATCGACATGAAATGCATAACTTTTTGTCAGCACAGTGTGTAGATGATCTGACTCGATTTTGATGAAAATCGGACCAACAGTTGAGGAGGAGTTAGAAAAAGTAGGATTTTGACATAAATCAAAATGGCGGACAAGGAGTTCAGATTTCCTACTAAAAAAAATGATATGTCTGTTGTCGGCATGACCCAAGAAAAATTTTGAGACCAGTTTCATTACAATAGCCTAATGCAATCAAAAGTTATTAGCATTTTTGGAAATTTCATAATTAAAGGTTAATGAATGGTTTATTACTGTTTGCCAATAGGTGGCGTTGTTACCAAATTGATGTGGCATGGTCAGTGTGAGGTGATAATGGCACATACAAAGTTTGGTGCAAATATGTCAAAGCTTTGCAGAGATACAGCCTCAGATGCAGTTTGACATCTTTCCAGCAAATTCGTCAATGCGCTAAACAAAAACAGTTTTGTATATCGACATGAAATCCACAACCTTTTGCCAGCTTGGTCTGAAGATGATCCGAGTCAAATTTGGTGAAAATCGGACTAACGGTCCGAAAAAGTAGGTTTTCAACATTAATCAAAATCGCGGACAGGAAGTTTGGCCAATTTTGGCATAATTGGTGTCGATGTTCTTGGCATGACCCAAAGAATATAGCGAGACCACTTTCATTTCAATAGTCTAATTTATTCAAAAGTTATTAGCATTTTTGTCAATTTCTTTATAACTTTTGACCACAAGGTGGCGCAGCGCCAAAAACTTTTTGAGTACCATCAGGGCATGGTGCCGAAGATTCTTGTAATTAATTACGTAACAATACACTAATGCATTTGTAAACTACAGCATTTTAGAACATCATTCAAAATGGCCGACGCCTAAAATAGCTGACATTGAAACACTGGACTCGGCATGATCCACTGAATCTAAAGATACCAGTTTTGTGATTTTTGGTCAAATCATTCAGAAGTTATAAGAAAAAATATGAATTTTTAGTATCTCCTGACCACTAGGTGGCACTGCGCCGAAACACTGCAGGTAGTCTTAGGTCATGGTTGTTATAACACATACCAAGTTTGGTCTCAATAAGCCAAACCGTTGCCAAGATATAGCCTCACATGCATTTTTGCATGCTTTTCGTCAAATTTGTTCACGTGTCATTCGAGAAAGGTTGGACGAATCAACTTGAATTCCATAACTTTTTGCAAGCATGGTCTGAAGATGATCTGAGCCAATTTTGGTGAAAATCAGACAGACCGTCTAGGATGAAGTCGAAAAAGTAGGTTTTTCGAACAATTGAAAATAGCGAAAAAACTAAACCTTGCGATTTTTTAATTTTGGGGTTCATTCGACTTTACATGAGCCGAGGATTCAGAGGAAAAAAGAATTTTCATTTTATGGCTCACGGTTCAAATGTTATTAGCATAAATTTTTTGAAAGTTTGGACAAGTGGTGGCGCAAGAGAGTTGACGTTAGAGACACCAAATTTGCTATGGTTAATGTTGACACTGTCCTCTACAGTTTAGACTTGCGGCGGAAGCAGAAGAATAATAATAATAGGAATCCTAACGGATTACAATAGGTGCCTAAGCACCTTCGGTGCTTGGCCCCTAAATATAGCTGCAAGCAGCAATTACGGGGCCAAGTACTCCACCAGCAAATTGAGGAGCTAAGCATGGCATGGAGCATCACACCAAATGCAACAATGAGCAATTACAGCAATTTTAGGATGATTGTAACTGAAATGGCTGAAAAATCATAAATACAACCTCTAGTAGCATGATTTATTGGCTTATCAAGTGTGACCAATAGGTGGCGCTGTTATCAGATCGATGTGGTGTGTCCTGTGTGAGTTGACAACGACACACAAAGTTTGGTGTCAATATGCCAAAGCATTGCAGAAATACAGCTACAAGTGCCATTTTGGCATCATGCCTCAAATTCGTTGCTGTGGTATGTGAAAACGGTTTTGTCTATCGACACGAAATCCATAACTTTTTGTCAGCACAGTCTGAAGATCATCTGAGTCGATTTTGGTGAAAATCGGACAAATGGTTTGAGGTGTAGTTCGAAAAAATTAGGTTTTCAACAAATCAAAATGGCGGACCGGAAGTTCAGCTTACTCGGGCATATTTGGTATCTATGTTGTTGGCATAAGCCAGGTAGTCTCAGGTCATGCTTGTTATAACACACACCAAGTTTGGTCTTAATACGCCACACCATTGTGGAGTTACAGCCTCACATGCTTTTTTGCGTGCTTTTTGTAGAATTTGTACGCGTGGTATTCGAGAACGGTTGGACGAATCAACTTGAATTCCACAACTTTTGACGGCAAGGTCTGAAGATGATCTGAGCCAATTTTCGTGAAAATCGGACTAACTGTCTAGGACGAGTTCGAAAAAGTAGGTTTTCGAACAATTGACAATAGCAAAAAACTAAACCTTGCGTCCATTCGAGAGCTAGAGTATTTGAGTTAGAGACTTCAAATTTGCTATTTCGTCTGTGGCTTACGGTTCAAAAGTTATTAGCAGAAAAATGTTGAAACTTTGGACAAGTGGTGGCGCTAGAGAGTTTGAGTTAGAGACTTCAAATTTGCTATGGTTAATGTTGACACTGTCCTCTATCAGTGTGCCAAATTTCACAACTTTCCCGCAAGCGGTTCTATGGGCTGCCACAGACTTGCGGCGGAAGAAGAAGTAGAAGAAGAAGAAAAATAACGCCAACGATTACAATAGGTGCCTACGCACCTTCGGTGCTTGGCCCCTAATAATTTGACGTCACACAATAAGATGTCCTGTAGTGAAAGACTCAAGACCTGTTTTTGTTTTTTTGTAGAATTACATATTGTCACCTCGCACATCATTAAAACAATTACGATATTATAGTAGATGATAAATATTGCATACTTCTAACTCATTTACTTTTTTCATCCTAAGTGACCAGTGTGTCTCATAGCCCTGTGTTTTAACTCTCTGTGATCTGTGTCTCTGTGTCTTCAGTCTCTGTGATCTGTGTGTCTCTGTGTCTTCAGTCTCTGTTGATTGTGTGACTGTGACGTCTCTGTAGCGGCTCTTATTCACCATCAGCTGATCCTGAGGAAACTGAACTGACGTCTAAATACTGAGAGTCCTACAATAAAACACACAGAGTATGAGACATTACTGCTGTCACATCACATCACCAGATCCATTTTTAGAAGACACACACTATATTCATATTACAGCCAGAGATATGAATCAGAGTATGTGAGCGGATCGCGGAGTGGAGCGGTGTGATTTTGACTGGAGCGAGGAGCAGATCTTTTAAAAGTCGGAGCTTCGTGGTTTTCACTCGCTCCAAGAGTGTTCCAGCACTGCTCCGTCATGAGTACAATTCATGACAACAGCCTGTAATATAACTGCATATTTAGCAAGAAAACATATTTGGATAAGGATCACTCAAATCAGAAATAATGTGAAGCTATGATGAGGGCTATGGCGGCTATATGGGACATGAGCGGGAAGTTATAGTTCTCAAGGATGTTTGATTCTTCTAAATTACTGAATATTTTTCAGCTGAAAGCATGATTTAAAACACGTAGGGCTACTACAAACACTTAATATTCACACACAATCGCTTTCTCAATAATTAATTCAAAAACAAATGTAATCTTACAGTGCTACTTCATCTGTATCTGATTTTGAATGAGCAGAAATCTGTAGAAGAAATGCATCGATCCGCAGGTAAAATAACTGGAGAAAACGTTTCATCACAAACTAAATTTGCACCGCAAAAAGCAGCAATTATACCTTTTAAATCTGACATATGTTATTTGTCATGTGGTAGGAAAAAAAGTTTGCACACTAGTTTTCCAATAAACCACTTTAAAATTCTCCTTGTGTTTTTTTTTATTTATTTATTTTTTAATATGTTATAAACAGAAGTTGAACTGTGGAATTTCAAACATACTGAAATACTTTAGACGCGGAGTGAAGGCGGAGCGGTGTTTCTGATATCAGTGAGCGTGGAGTGGAGCGGAGCGGAGTGATAATTAAATGCTCGGAGCGTGGAGGAGAAATTGTTGACGCTCCACTCCGCTCACATACTCTGATCTGAATGAACAACTGATCATAGATTAAAACAGTGAATGATCAACGACTCTCTCTTTATCATTTACACACAGAGACACTGGAAGAGATGAAAATATTAATATATTCATAGATTATCACAGAATTAAAGTTTAAAGTACAGAAACTAATGTGGAGCTGAATTATTATCTTATATTCTCCAAATATGTCTGTTACTAAACTTCGGCCATTTTAAAAAAAATAAATAATGATATACTCACAATAGTCTAATATCTCCAGTTTATAATGTGGATCATCTTTCAGATCAGAGAGTAACTTCACTGCTGATTTTTGTAGTTTATTCTCAGACAGACTCAGTTCTCTCAGGTGTGAGGGGTTTGATCTCAGAGCTGAAGCCAGAGCAGCACAACCCTCATCTGTGACGCCACAATCTCTCAACCTGTAGAGAACAATGACACAGTGTTAATTGTAGTTGAAGTGTATGTAGTTTGTTATTGACTCTGGTCTCAGAGCAGGAGAGGAGATATAATGACAAGCACTGCCACAAACTGCTGCTGATAGAATGAGATTTCTGCATGTTGATGCTCAATGGTGCTGTTTGAAACTGTCATGTGCTTCAGGGCTGAACAGACACACAGAGCTGAATCTGAGATATTGTTTCATAGTGATATAAGGACAGATATGTCTGGAGA
Organism: Cyprinus carpio; assembly: GCF_018340385.1. NCBI lineage: Eukaryota > Metazoa > Chordata > Actinopteri > Cypriniformes > Cyprinidae > Cyprinus > Cyprinus carpio. The sequence continues at coordinate 33,409,764 of NC_056605.1, read as the reverse complement.
AACAGTCACTTGCTCCTCTAATTACAACTTACAGTTTACCTAAAAATGAAAATTAAAAATCATAAAAATCCCACAGACTTACATTGACGAAATGTTCAGATGAGCCAAGACTATTCAAACCACTGATCTATATATGACTGGATCGCTCATCGCGTTCTAAACTGCCAGCAGGCAACGAAGCCACCGGAAGTGTTCGATCCGCCATCTTACTAATCCCTACCGGCAGAGAGCACCATTGAGTCACATTCAAACCGCTGTTCTAAAATCACCCGATTAGAAGCTAATCAGTCAAACGGGACTAGTTTTTATGTTATGTTTATGTAAATTAATGTTTACTTCAGATGTTATCTGCAGTGTTTACGGTCTTTTGGGGCAGTATAAGCGATATATTTAAATCGTTTAGGTGGGTGTGTCTGCTGCGCACTGACGACACAGATAACAATCCAGCACAAAATATAGCCTATTTCTTTAAGAACATAATTATTCAGGAATTATTAAACATGAACGTATTAGTATCAGAAATGGATTTGAATATATTACAATGAATAATACAATTATGTTGTTAATGTTGTTCTATAATGAAATGAAAAGCTTAACTTACTATCTTGGAAATAAAGCTTTATGTCTTTAAATCCGTACTGTATATAGTCAGTTATTTCTCTGAATAAATTCAGATTTTCAGAATGAGCACTTTGTCGTTGTTTTTTATATGCTGAGGGTCGTGTCCATCTGATGTTTATCATGTTCATGATGTTCGCTACTGTAATGAACGTAGGTTTTTAATAAGTAGGGGAAATTCCTGACATTTAAAAAAATAACCGTTTACATGCCTAGGGTGTTTGCATTGAAATAATGTACAGAAATACTTCAGATTTATAAACGCTGACTTGTTAGGTGATGTTTTCTCATTAAAATCATACAATTTCCTATTAATTCAATAGAACGTTGACGCACAATAGGGATTACCAATATAGCGGCACAGCGGCTTCACTGTCATGACGTCATGAGCAATCCAGTTCTATATTATAGATCAGTGATTCAAACTCCAGCTGTCAAAATTCAAATGTAAACAAATTGAAGGCCTTTAGACTCCATTTAGCGGCCATTCTACGTACTATTTCTAGACCATTCAAACTCAATCTTCCATTCCATCTAATATTTCTAATCTATCAATCATCTATCAACCTTTTTCTTGTAGTAAAAATGGGCGCAGCCATTTGTAAATTCTATGGGTGTGGCTTCCAGTCTCATCTGCGTCCAGCTATTTTCAGCTGTACAAAACAGTTTGATATTGAAAATTGGTGTGTTTTATCATATTATTTTAATGTATTATCTTAATTATGAACACACTGGTTTGTAGTGCAAACAGTTTTACCATTTACTACACGTTGTTATTCTCCTCGTTAATTTCCTATAACGGTTAATGATCCGGAAGTCTCACCCATAGGTTTACTTACACGTTGAAGAAAAAGGTGGATATGGGGCAGTCGTGGCCTAATGGTTAGAGAGTCTGACTTGTAACGCACAGGCAGGGATGAACTGGTCATCAGGAGTATCCGGACATTCCCGGTGGGCCGGTCGCCGAAGCGAATGAGACCTCCCTCACATTAGGCACTGTTTTTAAAATTACAGCGAACTGCAAAAAGCAAATACTCCAAAAGAGTAAAGCTGCGCTACACAATGCATTCGCCAGCCGGGCACAAAAGCAGAGTGGGATCAGAAACACGCACAGTGCTGATGAACGTGCGCTGCGCTTATGCCACAATGTAAAGAGATAAACAACACAAATGGCTTGATCCATTCAGATGTGACACAGAATTGTGTTCTACAGTCGTGTGATGTGAGAACATTAAAGCTTCCGTAGTGATGCTGGCTGAAAACAGACACGACAATCTAAACTTCATGACAAAGTAAATTGGAAAATGCCAAAACATAGACTTGTAAATTCATCACCATAGTAATTTAACTTGCAGTTATTAACACTATTAAATATAACCGGTAAATAAGTTCTCACACAAGTTCTCATAGTTCACCCAAAAATGAAAATTGTAATTTTCTCAACATCGTGTCATTTCAAACCTGTATGAATTTCTTTCTTCTGTGGAACATAAAAGAAGATAATTTCAGAAATTCAAGAAATGTTTGTCCATACGGTATAAAAATCAAGGGTAACCAAAATTGTTTGGTAATGTTCTACAAAATATCTGTTGTGTTCTACAGAAGAAACAAAGTCATACAAGTTTGGAATGACATGAGGGAGAGGAAATGATGACAGAATTTATTTATCAATAGATTTCCTGCATTCTAGCTCAAAATCAATGCTTTACTGTCAAGTGCATTTCTATGTGACACAAATGCATAATTAAGTTTGTTGCAGTTGTCATGAATTCAGTAATATCTATTATTATTTACTCCAATTAAAGGCCCTGTCATCCAGCACAACATTCATGGGGTACTCTTGGGTCAGATGGGCTGGATTTGTCCAGGGCTGAATTTTAACCCCAGTACAGCCTTGACCACAGGTCACAGGTTTGAGTCTCAGTACTGGCAGGGATTGTCATGTCCTTTCCCATCCTCTTCTATTTATCTGTCTGTCTATCTGTCTATCTATCTATCTATCTATCTATCTATCTATCTATCTATCTGTCTGTCTGTCTGTCTGTCTGTCTGTCTGTCTACCTATCCATCCATCTAACATTTATTTTTAAAAGCTTTAGACTTACAATTTACATTAAAGGACACATCTTGCTGAAGACAAACACATGAGACTATCAGAGAGATGATCTTACCACAGTATCTCCAGTTTACAGTGAGGATCCTCCAGTCCAGCACAGAGACGCTTCACACCCAAATCCCCTGTATTATTTTCAATCAGATTCAGTTCTCTCAGGTGTGAGGGGTTTGATCTCAGAGCTGAAGTCAGAGCAGAACAACCTTCACCTGTGACGCCACAATCACTCAACCTGTAGAGAACAATGACACACTCTTCACTCTCTCAGATCAGATCAGTTTAGCTGTGAATCCATTAGTAAAGAGAAGTACAAATCAATGTGTGATGCATCACTGGACTGAGATCTAAAATGTCAAAAAAAAAAAAAAATCATAAAACGATCATAAATAATTTAAAGCCTCATTAAAATATATATATATATATATATTCCACTGCCAGGATTTTTCACCAAATTGTTGGTCTTATTTAGACATTCATTCAAATCGGTTAAATCACACTATTCATTACACAGCTGAGCTTTATAGTGTTATTTTGATCTGTATTAATATGTATAGAGTAGTGGTGTGTGTGTGTGTGTGTGTGTGTGTGTGTGTGTTTGCCAACCGAAGGTTTTACATCCATCACCCAAGGATAGCAAAACCTGAGATCACCTACACTGTGAGATATTATTCATACTTAGTGTAAATTGTGGCAGATAGTTACACCTCAATGTATTGCAGTGCTTTACAACACAGTACGTAATAACAATTTCATTATATGATTCTATTCATTATAAACAGATGCTGCCTTCTAGTGTTCTTCCTTGTGTCTCTTCCTAAAGCCCCCTACACCTGCTCCTAATCACACTGAAGCTGCTGATCAGTAAAGCTGTTCTTGAAGCTGCAGGAAGAGACTCACGCTTCTGAGTTTGGGAACAATATGAGCTGCATGTGACTGATTCAGGGGCGTGTTCAGGATTTTATACTTGGGGTGGCAATTATAGATCAGTGTTTGTGCTCCCCATATATTCTATTCACTAACACCAGTGTTGAGGAGGAACTAGTTACATGTGACGGAATTACGTAATTTAATTACAAAATAAATATAAATGCAATCTGTTACAGTTACTGAGAAAAAAAGTGTAATTAAATTAATTACTTGTGAAAACGTTAACAATTACAGAGGGGGGTTACATTTGAATTTTTTCACACAAACACACACATACAGATTTGATTGATTTATTTCTTAATTGCATTGACTGCTCTAAAATATGAGGCACCAATGTTTCAGGAGTTTAGTACATAGAATAAGATGCATGCTTATTCAATAACTGTTTTATTTCCTATTTGGGTTTATGCATATGCTTTAAGATTAACTGTTTGTTTCTCCCCAAGTCATTGTTAAATGCCAGTGTTTCCTGTCATAGCTGTGAAAAGATTTGATTTTAAAAACAGTATCATAGCTATCAAACTATTTCTTGTTATGATTTTAAACCTGTATTAAACCAGAATGATCAGAATTTAACCAGAATCAGAATGATCTCAATGTAAAAAGGTACTAAAGTCTGATTTTGTGGTGGATGTGGTTTAAAATTAAATGATTATAATCTTAGTTTAAGTGATGAAGGCTTTTGAAAGTCTTTTTTAAAGGACATGCCTCTAGAACAGACATAAGTCAAAATAATCACTAAGTACAGATGTCAAACAAAATGTCTAGACATATGACAGAAATAATAAAAAATAAATAAAATAAAATAAAACCCATGTCCAGGGCTTTTTTTTTTTTTGTTTTCCATGCATTGGTCATAGAGTTCATTGTAGCGGTGCCTCAGGTGCTGAAATATATTTATTGCCCAAGGTTCACACGTACTCCGTCTGCAGTGCGTATACAGTATGTGTATGCGGTGCAGAAGCAGCAGCGAGAGCACATTATTGTAACGCGAAAGCACATTAAAATAATGCGCGAGCGCAAATCTATCCGCTCGCACGCAGATTTCCTTTTCTCTGTCACAAAACCAGACACGTGTGCTCAGATACACGCTGCTCTCGTCCAGAGAGTGCGCGCAATTAAAACATGTCTCCTCTCGCTCACTCACTCACTCACAACTCTCTCTATGCTCATGCGCTACATATTCATTCTTTTCGCACCTTTCTATTTCTAACCTTTTCTGTTCATCTTTTACCGCGTGCAGTGTGAACGTTCTGATCCATTAACATGGGCTCGGAAAAAATACGCATCACAGACAGCGTGTGTGAACCTGGAGTTAGGCATATCCCCAGTCTGTTCAGTTTTCGCGCTCCACTTAGGTGCGCTGCATTCTGATTGGATTGGATAGCTGCGGGAGGTCGGGACCACAGAAAATCGTGCTATAAAGTGATTTCGAAATTGCGCACGCTCAAATCGTGATTTTATTACGATTTCGATTAATCGCACAGCCCTAATTGAAACTGGATGGTGTAGGCAGAAATACACTGCTCAAAAAAAATAAAGGAACACTTTTTAATCAGAGTATAGCATCAAGTAAATTAGACTTCTGGGATAATGAGCTGGTCAGTTACGTAGCAGAGGGGGTTGTTAGTTCATTTCAGCTGCTTTGGTGTTAATAAAATTAACAACAGGTGCACTAGATAGGCAACCATTAGAAAACCCCCAAAACAGGAATGGTTTTACAGGTGGAGGCCACTGACATTTTTTTCCCTACTCATCTTTTCTGATTGTTTTTTTTACTAGTTTTGCATTTGGCTAGGGTCAGTGTCACTACTGTTAGCATGAGGCGATACCTGGACCCTACAAAGGTTGCACAGGCAGTCCAACTCCTCCAGGATGGCGCATCAATATGTGTGCCATTGCCAGAAGGTGTGCTGTGTCTCCCAGCACAGTCTCAGGAGCATGTAGGAGATTCCAGGAGACAGGCAGTTACTCTAGGAGAGCTGGACATGGCAGTAGAAGGGATCCTAACCCATCAGCAGGACCTGTATCTGCTCCTTTGTGTGCAAGGAGGAACAGGATGAGCACTGCCAGAGCCCTAAAATGACCTCCAGCAGGCCACTGGTGTGAATGCCTCTGAGAAAACAATCAGAAACAGACATGTTTCATGAGGGTGGCCCGAGTGCCTGACATCCTCTAGTGGGCTCTGCGCTCACTGCCTGGCACCGTGTAGCTTGATTGGCATTTGCCATTGAACACCAGAATTGGCAGGTCCGCCTCTGGCGCTCTGTGCTTTTCACAGATGAGAGCAGGTTCACCCTGAACACTTGTGACAGATGTAAAAGGGTCTGGAAAAGCGGGTGGAGAATGTTATGCTGCCTGTAACATTGTTCAGCATGACCGGTTTGGTGGTGGGTCAGTGATGGTCTGGGAAGGCATATCCATGGAGGAACACAGAGACCTCTACAGACTAGACAATGGCACACTTACTGCCATTAGGTATCGGGATGGAATCCTTGGACCCGTTTTCAGAACCCTACACTGGTGCATTGGGTCCTTGTTCCTCCTGGTGCACGACAATGTCCGGACTCATGTGGCGAGAGTATGCAGTCAGTTCCAGGAGGATGAAGGAATTGATACCATTGAATGTCCCCCATGCTCGCCTGACCTAAATCCAATAGAACACCTCTGGGACATTATGTTTCGGTCCATCTGACGTCACCAGGTTGCACCTCAGACTGTCCAGGAGCTCAGTGATGCCCTGGTCCAGATCTGGGAATGAATACCCCAGGACACCATCCTTTGTCTCATTAGGAACGTGCCCTGACGTTGTCAGGCATGCATAAAAGCAAGTGGGGGCCATACAAACTACTGAGTACCATTTTGAGTTGCTGCAATGAACTTTCAGCTTAATGGACTAGCCTGCTGCATCCTTTTTTCACTTTAATTTTGAGTGTCTTTGAATTCAGCCCTCTATAGGTTGATAATTTTCATTTCCATTAAACAATGTGGCATCTTTTCATTCCTAACAAATTACCCAGTCAATATCAGTATAGATATCCTGCATGATAATTTTCCCCATTGAGATCTGATGTGTTTTCAAAGTGTTCCTTTATTTTTTTTTGAGCAGTGTACATTGCATGCAATGGTCTGTGTTTATTGTAGACTGGGCCTAAGAGGGATAGCAATAAACGTGAAACAGATGTAGTTTAGAAATCGTTCGGAAAGTCCCATGGATACCGCTTTGAGAAAGAAATAGGTGTGAGGGAACTCAAAGGGCTGAATGGACGGGCAAAAATCCTGCTTTGCACTGATTTTTTACAGAGTGGAGGGAGATTTTCAGTGAAAAAGCGAGAAGCACCGCAGGTCACTCAAGGAAGAGTGTTTTGTTGTGTGTGTGAAACTGTGTCCGTATGAATGTCTGTGTGAGTGATGATGAATGTTTGAATAAATAAATTCCATATTGGGTGGGTAAAAGCTGTGCACCGTTCCTGGACAGTAACTTAAGTGTGTCCTGGCAGAATTGGACGCAGTAGTGCTCAGAGGGAGAGTTCCCAATCCTCAAGGGAACAGTGGAAGTAACATGAGAACTGGAAATGGAAGGCCAAAAAGACCTGGAAGGAGAAAACCAGCTGTGAAAACAGAGGCCAGACAGAAAGGATAGAAAAGGATATTTACAGATGGATTGTGATAGACAGGCAAAGATAGCGTTAGAAAAAATGAAAACAAACCAGGAAGATAAAACAAGATTTGAGGAAGTGTTGGAAAAAATAAAGAAAAAAGAAAAAATAAATTGAAAAAAATACAAGAGGTAAATGAATTAGAAAGAGGGATAAGTAAGTTGTTTGACAGTACTGGGGATGTGCATGAAGGAAAGGAGTTATTTATAAGGGCGGAGTCACGTGACGTGCTCATGAACCTAGTCGCACTTGAGTAGAGCTCCGTACGTTTGGGCCCATTTTTGCCGATTTTTTCGTTTTATTTTAAGTTAACTTCATTTATAATACTATTCCTGATGGCTTACAATTGGAAACAGCAGGAGATGTCTCCGTCGGCCTCTCCGATTAAGAAGAAATCCAAGCCACCGGCCACGGATGATATGGTGGATAAGATGGCGAATACTTTTGCGCACTTTGAGGACATTCTAAGAACTGAGTTGTCAGCGATGCGGAACGAATTCGCTTCTCACATGTCAGTTGTTCAGTCGCTATGCTCCAAAACTGGATCTTCTTACAGGGGAGATCAGAGAACAAAAGAAAGTTGTCGCAGATCACGATAGGCGAGTAGCCGCGCTCGAGCAACAGGTCGTGGACTTACAGGATCGCAATAGACGCAGTAATCTGCGTCTGGTTGGATTGCCTGAAGGGTCCGAAAAGGACGACCCTATGGGCTTTGTAAAAAAAGATCGCTATTGACGTTGCTTCCGTCTCTGGCGGGCAAAGAGATTGAAGTGGAACGAGCGCATCGCGTGTACACAAGCCTCTCCTCAGATCGCGCTAAACCACGGGTGTTCATTTTTAAACTGTTGCGGTACCACGGACAGGGAGCTCATTTTGCGGGCCGCCAGACTTCACGCCCCGGTGAAAAACATCCGACGGAGCAACGCTGTCTTTCTTTCCAGACTTTTCTCCGGTTACCGCAAAAAGAAGAAGTGCATTCGCGCCAATTAGGAAGGAAATGAGAGAGGCAGGCATCCAGAATTTTCTTCTCTATCCTGCAACGCTGAAGGTTATTCTCAATCAGGGTGAACCTAAAAATGTTATACTCCCCAGAAGAAGCGAGAGTTTTTCTCAGATCCCATTCATCCTCCAATTCTCAGTGAACTCCAGCTGGACATTTGTTATCTAATCGGAGAGGAGATGCTCTAAATGGTTAGGCGACTGTATCCTCACTGTTCACTGTAATGTTTACTTCTGAAGTTACAGTTACTGGAAGCTCTCATTGAGCATACAGTATCGCTTACTGATTATGGTGGTATAATATTTATGTTTTAGTTGTATTCCTTCTCTCTTATGTTATTTTTTTAACTTTCAACTTAATTGTTTTTTTTTCTTTTTTTATTTTTTTTTTCAACAGAGATACTATCTAGTCAATATGTGACTTTGGGGCCAATGTTGGCGCTTCAGTAATGTGCAGGTTTTTGTTGACGCCACGGATCATAATAAGGGGTGCTGGCAGGTCAAGGTTTGTTCTTGGTTTGATCTGCCATAGTTCATGGAAATATGTTTATGTTTTTTTGAAAACTGAAGGGAAGGTTGGGGGTGGGGGGTGGTTTGATGGTAGACTCAACTGGCTTTGTTTTCAAATTTGTATTTGGTATTATTATGCAGTAATTCTGTTTGATACCTATGACTGACCTTAATATTCTAAGTTGTAATATTAATGGCCTAAATGGCCCACACAAACGTATAGGTTTTCTGGATTTTTTGCGAAGAAGAAAGATTGATATAGTGCTAGTTCAAGAATCTCATCTGAAAGAGGAGGATGTACACAGGTGTAATAATAAGTTTTATGAAGTGGTATCTCATTCATCTTTGGATACTAAAACCAAGGGTGTTCTAATATTGGTGCGGAGGACTTTAAATATTACTATTTTAGATAAAGGTTGTGATACAGACGGTAGAATAACACATATAAAAACAATAGTGGAGAATAGGAATATTGTATTTATTTCAGTTTATGCCCCTTGTACTCCTGATCCTACTTTTTTTCTCTGTTTTGTCTACCTATCTTTTAAAATTTTCAGATTTTGAAATTGTATTGGGTGCAGACATGAATTCTGTAATGTCGCACACCCTAGATAGATCTGGGCCAAAGGAATCACACTCTCAAGCCTTCTGTTCTGACAAACTTAGGCTATGTGTAACCTCAGCTTCATTGGTGGATAGTTGGCGTTTACTAAATCCTTCTGCCAAATCTTTCACTTTCTTTTCTTCCACTCATAAATCCTATTCGCGAATTGACTATATTTTCATTTCTACTTCTTTATCTTCAGCTGTTCGTGATGCCGATATCTGTTCCTTATCTTTGTCGGATCATGATGGAAATTTGTGCAGATTATCTTTGATCCCTCGGCCATCTCGTGCAAATAGATGGCGATTTAACCCTAAATTGTTACAGGATGAAAACTTTTGCAGTCAATTCAGAAATAAATTTGCTGATTTTATCGAAATTAACCAAGGCTCAGTGGATGATCCGCGAACACTTTGGAATGCAGTTAAAGGATTTATAAGGAATAACTCAATTTCATATGCCTCTTTCCTTCAGAAAAAACGACATAAAAAGATAGCTGAACTGGAATCACAGCTCCAGAATCTGACTAGAGAAAATCAGCGTTGTTTCTTAGACAGTACACTCAGCAAAATTATGGCGGTTAGGTCTGAACTTAATTCATTACTGAGATCCAGGGCAGAATTCCTTATTCAAAGATGCAGGCAGAATTATTATTTTCAAGGAAGTAGACCAAGCCACCTTTTAGCTCTGAGAATACGCAACAGTGAAAAGTTTGCTAATATTTCAGCAGTGAAATCCCAATCCGGGCTCATCATGACAGACCCAAAAGACATTAATATTTCTTTTCATTCTTTTACTCTAACCTTTATACTTCTTCTGCTGTTGGTGACCCTGACTCTTTTGCATCTTTTTTGTCCAATCTTGATTTACCTAGGCTGTCAGATTCGGATTCGGATTACCTGGCTGAACCGATTACTCTTCAGGAGCTGGAGTCAGCAATCCGATCTATGAACAAGGGGAAATCCCCAGGTTTAGATGGTATTCCAGTCGAATTGTATTCTACGTTTTTGGTCGGATTTAGGCCCTCTCATGCTAGATATGATAAATTTTTCAGTTACTCAAGGCTCATTTCACCCATCTATTAATATAGCTGTTATTTCTCTCTTGTTTAAAAAAAGATAAAGATCCGACCTCTTGTTCTAGTTACCGGCCACTTTCTTTGATAGGGACTGATGTTAAATTATATGCTAAGGTACTATCTCGTCGTCTAGAGAAATTTATGAACAGGCTAGTTCATCATGACCAAAACAGGGTTCATTAAATCTCGCTCAGCTTCGGATAATTTACGCAGGTTATATCATATTATTAATTCAACAAACAGTTCGTCCTCCCCTTGTGCAGTATTATCTCTAGATGCAATGAAAGCTTTCGACCAGCTAGAATGGAACTATTATGGGCGGTTCTACAGCATCTGGGTCTAGGATCGAGTTTCATAAACATGATAAAAGTTCTGTACGTCAATCCAGCAGCCTCTGTACTCACAGGTTCTGTTTGCTCTAAACCATTCTTTATACATCGAGGTACTCGTCAGGGTTGCCCGCTTTCTCCTCTGTTATTTGCTTTATCCTTGGAACCCTTAGCTCAAGCGGTCCGACGATCTCAAACTATTTCTCCCATAATTATAAGGAATACTCATCATCATATTTCTCTATTTGCTGATGATATCTTATTGTTTTTGGAGAAGCCGTCACATTCTATTCCTCATGTATTGAATTTATTTGACCATTTTGGATCTCTCTCTGGGTTTAAAATTAATTGGAGTAAGTCATGTCTACTTCCCCTCAATTCTAAATTTGATCCCACTTCCCTTTCGGTATCTATTCCATTGGTTCAAAACTTGAAGTACTTGGGATAGATGTTTTTCCTTTCCCTACAAGAAATTCTTTCAAAAAAACTATAATAGTATTCTAGCCAAAATATCCTCAGATTTGGAAAATTGGTCTCATCTTCCTACTTCTCTTCAGGCTCGTATATCGGTAATTAAAATGAATGTTCTCCCACGTATCAATTTCTTTTCTTCCATGATTCCTCTCGCTCCACCAGTTGGCTACTGGAATAAACTTGATGCATGTGTTTCACGGTATATATGGGATGGGAAACGTCCTCGTATTAAACTGACTACCTTACAACGAAGTAGATTACATGGAGGTCTTTCTTTCCCTAATTTTAGACTGTATGCTCAAGCTTTTTTCCCCTCCGCCCTTTATCAGTTTGGTTTGACCCTGATGCTTCTGTATCTTGGAGAGCAATTGAGGAATCTATTGTTTATCCATATAATTTGAAGCATCTTGTTTTTTCTGGGGTTCCGCTTAGGCAGTGTAAATCTAGGTGTGTCCCATTGTAACCCATCTCCTATCCACATGGAGGGATGTTGAAAGACGTTTACAACTAGTTACAATATGGCATAAGCATTCACCAATTTTCCACAACAATAATCTTTTATCAGGCAATACTCCATTCCATTGTCCACAATGGACTCATCATAAAGTAAACACTCTGGGAGATATCTATGATGATAATGGTTTACAATCCTTCCAGAATCTTAAAACTCAATATAATCTGCCAGGCACTTCCTTTTTTATGTATTTGCGCATTAGATCAGCCCTACGGGCATATGGGGTGCCCTGGAACTCTCAACTGCCTATTCACCCTTTGCGCAAACTAATCCTTCCCTCTGAGGAATCTCCCTCTTCTGCTTCAGTCATCTATCTTTTTCTTCTTGAGCATTCATATAAACCTTTATCTATTACAACTGTCTGGGCTAAGGATCTTAATGAGGATGTGCATGTTTTATTTTCGGATCAGATATGGGGAATGTTTTAAATTGTCTTCTAAAAACCCTAACCACCAAATGATTCATTGGAAATTGCTGCATAGGGTTTACTTTGACTCCAATGAAAGGTTTTCATATGAATCTGTCTTCTTCTCCTAAGTGCAATCTCTGTTCAAAAGGATCTTGAGGCACCATTTTGCATTTTTTTTGGGAGTGCCCCTCTCTCTCTCCTTTTTGGACTCTTCTCTCACAGGACCTTTCTTATTTGTTGGGTACTGAGATTTGTTTGACTCCACGCCATTTTTTCATGAATGACTTTGGGACTTACCTTGTCCGTCCAACAAGATGTTTACTGTTAGCTTGCTCTCACTGCAGCAAAAAAATTGCTAGTCAACAACGTTGGAATCCTCCTCACACAATGGACAGACGAACCTGGGCGGTATATCTGTTGGACATTATCTCGATGGAACTGTCAACTTCTCGTATACATGGGTCTAATGTGGAAAAACTGTTAATTTATGGCATTCATCTTTTAATGTTGTGTCATCTTTTCTAAAATCTTTGTAAATATTATTTTATTGTATTTTATTTATTAATATTACTTAATTTATTTTTATTATTATTTATTTTACTTTATGTATTATATTTATTATTTTTCTTCTTTATCCTGAGTTTACCAGGGGTGGGATGGGTTGGGATGGGTTCTAAATTTGCACAATTGCTTTTTGCTTGATACTACTGTTCACAGAAGAAAATTCAATAAACAGTTGTTAAAAAAAAAAAACTAGAAAGAGGGATAAGTAAGTTGTTTGACAGTACTGGGGATGTGCATGAAGGAAAGGAGTTATTTGATAATGGAAAATGGGAAAAGGGCAGAAAAAAGGGGACACTCAGACTACTGGCTGCACAACTCCCAATTTTAATCAGGGGTGAGCAGGGACAGTATGTCCCCTGGGCTTCACAGGACCTCGAGGGGCTGGTCACTCACCTCCCAGATATTCATGAGGGGATTGGAAAGTGGATCAGGGTGTTTGAGGAAGAAACTATGGGCAAACTTTTGGTTGTGGGGTACATTAACCCTCTGGAGTCGATCCCTGCGCATACGCGTTATTAGGCATCTTTTCCTGATATCCCCCAAAAGAACTTAAATTACACTTTCAGTTTTGATCGTACAGATAAGAGCAATACATCAATTGAATCTGTTGAATCTGAAAGGGTCTACTTTTATTTGTATCCACACATAATAACAACAAAACTGTGCATTTATAAAATAAAGAAAACAAACAAGGTGCGCTGTCTGCAGCCATGGTCTGCGGTGATCTTCATTTAGAAAGGCGTCATTAAAATGAACTGTAACTCAGTGAATACTCAACGAAGAGACATGAGACATATATCTATAGAAAGCTTGACATGTCTACTTTTAAACCGAGCAAGTTCTACCAAAAACAAATATTCTGTGATAAAGTAATCCATATGAAAACAACGCGATGTCCGTCTTTCACATCCCCCTTCATTATATCTAATGCGACCACGCCCACGCGCTAAACGCGCTATTGATATTATAATGTTCCACGTGAAGTGCGTGGCATGTATACACCCATACCACAGAAAACAAAGCAGCGAGACTGTTCAAGTTTTTTTTATTTTACTGTTTGCTTCGAGCTGAGAGGAATAAGACATAATTCACCCCAAGATGTGCTGAGGATTACCTCAGGATTTGAGTTTTGGATTTCCTCAGAAAAAAAAAGAATGAAGCGCTTAATCCAGCAGAGATCATACACATAAGTCTTTTTTTTTATTTATATACTTGTATGAGGTTTCACATATACGTGTACACATTTTACTAGTTTTTCCAAACTATAATTCCTGACTAAATGTATAATCAAGTGAAACATTATGAAGTTTCATTTACATCATCTAAATGTTCTACTGTACTACTAGTATCAGTGACCATCACAATAATGCTAATAATGTAGTTTATCATTTAGTTTATTTAAGAGCTCATAAACAATAAACACTTTGGAAATGCTAGTTATGTGATGTTCATTTATATATTTCAACATGACAATACCAGTCAATACCAGTTTGCTAAAGCAGTAATATTGTTCAATATTTTTACTATTTAAAATAACTGCTTTTTATTTGAATATATTTTACAATTTAATTTATTCCTGTGATCAAAGCTAAATTTTCAGCATCCAAATAGATAGCACCCTAATAAACTGTTTAACTGCACTTGCAAGTGAATCTCAAATTATTTTGTGGGATAATTAAATATATTCTAAATAAACTACAAACATAAAAATATATAGATTTTGTCCTCACATTCTTTCTTGTAACTCTTCCCTCTCAGTCACACACCTGACTGAAAGGCTCATTATGCAGCTCATTAAGCGGGCCTTTGTCTTCTCAGGTGTAAATCACAATAATATTCATGATAGTTGATGCCTACTCGCATATGCCCTTTACAAACAAAAAGTGTCTTAGAAAATTTAAATCAATCTATTGTTTTCTGTGAGTGAGTAAACAAGATGATTTTCACATCATTTTGAAGCAAAAATTCTAGGCTACAAGCTCCAGGTTTGACAGTCTTGTGAACAAAATCATGTACATACATGCTATTTACATATTATTGTAACCCAGTTTGTACTGAATACAGTGTTTTCAGACTTTAGCCACTAATATGTTTAGAAACAAATGAAAAAAGCACAAAACTTCTCCAGGCCCCCAAAACCCCCTAGACATCAGAGGGTTAAAGCTTTGGTGGCTAAAATTGTAGGAGGGGCAAAGATGGATGACATTCTTCAAACAACTGCTCTGAACAAGAGCAATGAACTCTCATAGTATGGATGGAATTGTTTTTGATGGATTCTGTCCAGCAGTGTGGCAGGCACTGCGTGCGGAGTACCCTATCAGACTGGACCCTAAATCATTAAAGGGAAAAGAGCTGGGGGACACAGAAAATCCAACCACATATGTCCAGAGACAGCTGAAAAAGTGGAAGCATTGATGGAAAAAAAAGAGAGAAAAGAAAAAAAAACGATACATAGAGGACAGAGAGGAAGAGCCAAGCCTTATACTGGTCCTCCAGGTGTGTGCTGGGCATGTGGACAGCCCGGACATAATAAAAATGACTGTCTCACCTATCCATGGCAACAGTACCCTCAGGGTGGAAGGGGGGAGTGCTTGCAACAGCCTAGCCGAGGTACATTACAGGGCCCAGTAAACCCTTGTGGAGGTCCCAATCCAGGCTATTAGAGGTACCCAGAGAATCCTAAAGGGGAGAGTCAGCTTCCAATTTTAACAAATAAAGCTGATCAAGAGCCTATTATGCAAATTAAAATAGAAGGAAAGCCACACCCATGATGTTAGACACAGGTGCTGCCTCTATACCAGTTTAAATTTAAAATATGCCTCACATCTTACAAACAAAAAAATCAAAGTATAGCAATGCCCATTCTGGTATCAATTTTCCAGAAGGAATATATACTGATGCAATAGGAACAGAAACACAAATGGTAGTTGCAGAGCCAAAAGCAAATGTCTATTGGATAGGACAGACAGAACAAGATGTGAGACAGTCAATAAGTGGGGAAAGTTTATTGAAGCACATATTCATGAAGCACAGCTACCAAAATCAGAATTTCATTGCACAATGATATATGATCCAGAGAGAGATGAAAAAAAATAGAACAAAAATGGCAAGAAGAAACAAAAGGACAGCAAATTGAGTCTCCCAGTACATCATAATAGGTAAACAGGGAGCAGCTTAAATATACCATATGGTGAATTTGTAAAAAAAAAAAAAAAAAAAAATGGTTCAGTGTACCTAACTAATTCTGTCCCACATATTGCAGTATATGTAGGAAAATATTGGAAAGCAAAAGATTTAGGTCCAATGATGAAAAACACTTACAAATAATAAATTAAATAATAGAAGATTTCCCAGCTGAAGTTCCAAACCCACACATGCTACTGATGATTGTCCCGACTGATGCCAAATACTTTACCGTGATTGATCTTTATTTAGCCTACTACAGTGTGCCTCTTGCAGAGGAGAGTAGGTATTTGTTTGCCTTACATATACAGGTAAACAGTGTCATTAGGGAAATAATGCAGCAGATTTATAAGCTAAAAGAGCTTCAGGGTTGTCAGGTAAACAGTATTAGCACCTGTAGTACTTATCAAACCTCAACTTAATTGGATGATATAATTCGAATTCAACAACAAGCAGGCCCCTCTTAACAATAAATGTGTCAGTGAATGTGGAAGTGATAAGGAAAAATAAACAGAACTATCAAGGCCAAAATAAACAAAATATGTGAAAGTACTAAACTTAATTGGATTGATACATTACCACTAATGAGCTATCGCATACAAACGAAATGGAGCACGCACTTAACACCGCATGAAATGCTTACGGGTCGATCCATGCCTGTGCCATATTGTAAAGGTCCCTATAAAGGACCGCCTCTAGAGCAATTACAAATGAAACTTCGATCTTATATGAAGAAATTAACTGCCATACATACAAGCTATCTATTTACAGGAAAAAAAGAAAAGAGCCCAGAGAGGAGACAGAGACTGCATGTCCAGTTGTGCCGGGTGAGACCAAGTATATCTGAGGATATTCCAGAGAAAATGGAATGAGCGCCCAGGAGAGAGGGACCCTTCAAAGTGGTGAGAGCTACTCCAACAGCAGTCCCAAGTGGAGCACAAACCTGGTATAATCTAAACACTGTACTAGAGTGTTAACGCCCTGTCTAGGGGTAAAGGACACAACATGAAAAGAGAAATTGGAAGCGGGGATTCTTTTGAGGGTTTTTAATTGAACCAAACAAAAATACAACCATCAAAATAAGTAAATAGGGAATTTCCTTCAGGAGTTGACCAGGCCAAAATAATAAGCAAAACTTCTTTAGTTTAAGACCTCTTTCCTAAACCCTAATCAAAATAAAATTAAATAAAATAAAAGTACAATATTTTAACCTAACTCCTTAACCAAAACAGAGATAAAAAAGGTTACAATAAACAAAATGGCTTCAAACTTCTTACTTCCTCCCAACCCTCTTTATTTACAATAATATACAACTATTTACAAGATCAGGCAAACAGAGTTAAAAGGAGAATCCAACTTACAAAAAATCGTATCAAAATTCAACTAAGAGACCAAACAGCCAAAACCCAACAAAAGGGAGACAGAAACGAGAAAATGCAAAACAAAGGGTTGTAACACCCCCACACATAAGAATAAACATGGCAGCAGGTTTATACACAACACCTTGACAAAGAATCAGCAATGACATTATTTACACCTTTCTTGTATCTGATTTGTAAGTTAAAACTTTGACAAATGAGAGCCCATCGCATGAGTCTTTGATTCTTATTGCACATGCGATGAAGAAAAACAAGTGGTTTGTGTTCTGTAAATACCTCAACAGGCTGTGAACTTGAACCGATATACACTTCAAATTGCTGTAGTGCTAATAAAAGAGCTAAAGCTTCTTTTTCTATAGTGCTATAATTTAACTGGTGTCGATTGAATTTCTTTGAGTAAAAGCATATAGGGTGGTTTATCCCATGATCATCCTCTTGTAGAAGGACAGCACCAGCACCGGTTCCACTGGCATCCATTTCGAGTTTGTACGGTTTGGTGAAATCTGGAGCAGCAAGGACAGGATAACTACACAACAACATTTTTAGTGAATCAAAAGCAATTTGACAGTTAGGACTCCAAACAAAAGAAATATCTTTTCGAAGACCATCAGTGAGAGGCTTTGCTACATCTGAGAAATATTTACAGAAGTTTCTGTAATAACCGACCATGCCAAGAAAACGCTGGAGTTCTCTTTTAGATTTTGGAGATGGGAAATCCATGATGGCACGAACTTTAGAGTCCACTGGTCGAACCATACCATACAATCACATTTTGTTAAATTGAGGGTGAGATTAGCTTCTTGGAACCTAGAGAAGACTTCTTTTAGAGTCTTTAAATGACTTTCCCATGTATCAGAGTAACATACAACATCATCAAGGTAGGCTTCGCAATTTTTTACATTAGACAGCACCTTGCTCATTAAACGCTGGAAAGTGGCAGGAGCATTTTTCAGGCTGAAGGGAAGAACCTTGTATTACAGGAAAACATCTGGAGTAACGAAAGCGGAGATTTCTGAAGCACAATCAGTGAGTGGCACCTGCCAATACCCTTTTAGTAAATCTAGCTTTGTCACAAATTTGGCCTGACCAATGCGGTCAACACAATCATCTATTCTAGGAAGAGGGAATGAGTCTGATTTAGTCAACTGATTAACTTTTCCGTAATCTGTGCAGAAGCGTGATGTTCCATCTGGCTTAGGAACTAAAAGGCATGGGGAACACCAGGGACTTGAACTTGGAACAGCTAAGGCATGCTCAATCAAGTACTGAGTTTCCTTCTGCATGATCTAACGCTTTACTGGATTGATACGATATGCATTTTGCTTAACAGGACGATGATCACCCACATCAATATCGTGCTCCAACACATTTGTTACAGTGGGCACCTCAGAAAACAGTGAAGAATGCTTTTCAAATCAACTGCATTAGTTCCTTTTGAGATGAACTAGATAAGTGAGAGAGTTTTGAACTGATTACCGCAAGGGTTTCAGAATTTTTCAGAAAAATGTCAGACAAACAGGCACTTCCAATTCGTAGATCTACACTAGGTGAATAGTCAGAGGAGACTGCAATCACAGATAAAATAACAGGAAGTGGAACTGTGCATTCAGGCTTAGGACGAGAAACATACAATTTTAGCATGTTAATATGACATACCCTCTCTTTCCTTTTCCGGTCAGGGGTTTTTACCACATAGTCATTGTCACTTAACTTTTCCTCAATCACATATGGACCTGGAAATTTAGCTTGGAGAGTTGACCCAGGTGAAGGCAGTAACTCAAGAACTTCATCAACAGGCTCAAATGAGCATTGAACAGTGCTTTAATCACATTACTTTTCATTTGAGACTGTGAACTTTCTAAGCTCTGCCGTGCCAACTTCCAGACAGAATGTAATCTTTCATGGAAATAACTCACATGATCTAACACATTCTGTTCTCTAACAGAGTGACTTTGAGAAAGAAGTTGTTCTTGCAACATCTTTAATGGACCACGAGGAGAATGTCCAAAGACCAACTCAGCTGGGCTGAATCCAAGGTATTCCTAGACAGTATTTCTGACAGCAAACAACAAAAGGGGAACCTCTTCATCCCAATCCTTCTCATGTTCAAGACAGTAAGTTCGAAGCATAGACTTAAGAGATATGCACTGGATACACAATGTTTGATATTCAATTCTTTCATTACCTTACAAAACACACGGGACATGAAATTAGATCCTTGATCTCACTGAATTATTTTTGGCATACCAAAAGTTTTGCAGAATTTGATGGACTTCACTATTGTAGGAGATTTCAAGGTGCGTAGCAGAATTGCTTCTGGAAACCTGGTAGCAGAACACATTAAAGTTAACAGATATGAATGGCCGGATTTAGTTCTCGGCAAGGGACCAACACAATCTATTACCAGTTTCTCAAAAGGTTCACTCATTACCGGAACAGGCTTTAATGGTGCTGGGGCAACAACCTGGTTAGGCTTTCCAGCAACCTGACAAGCATGACACGATCGACAATACTTAGTCACACTAGCTTTCATGCCAGGCCAGAAAAAGTGTCTTAAAAGACTGTTATAGGTTTTCTTGATCCCTGAATGTCAAGACAATTCATGGTCATGAGCAACAAGTACAACATATTCTCGGTAAGAATTAGGCACAACTACCTGGAAAACAGAGTTCCAGTCACATTTTCCTTCAGAACTCTATTTACGCATAAGTACTCCATCATCTAGAAAATAAGCAACAACATGATCATCTAACAAGGTTTTATCCATCACAGCATTAAAACAAGTCGTCAGTGTACCATCAGATTTTTGTGTTTCGATTAGGTGCTTCCTGTCAAAAGGAAAAATCAACATTGGCCCAAAACTCAAATTTTGTTTCTCCACGTCTAAACTAGTCTCAACATCTGACTGATCAGAACACATAAATGAGTCAGAGAGATCAAGTTCTTCTTCAAACTTACGAGCTTGTGCTCGTGTAACACAGGAATGAAATCCCTTAGGAAACTCCTGAGTCAATAGCGCATTGCTCCTGAGTCAATAGCGCATGTTCATGCTCGGTGTCAGAAAAGGAGACTGTACCATCACACACAAATGGTTCAAAGGTGGGATCAATCGCAAGCATAGACTCTGAAGGGTGGGTACGCACAAAAGCAACACTTTTATGTGCAGTCTGTGATTTCCTCTGGTTCTAATGTTGTAATGTAGGACATAAAGCAATCAAATGACCCTTCTCATGACAGTAAAAACACTCATGAGAATCAGGACCCTGCTCATCATTCTGGCCAATCACAGTTTTAGGACTGTGATTCCGCTCAGCGACACGACGAGTAGGACGTAAAGGAGAAAACACAATTTTGTGTGTAAGCACAAATTCATCTGCGAAGATGGCAGCTTCGGCAAGTGATGTCAACTTTTGCTCATTTAAATGAACTACTATCTTTTCAGACACGCAATTTTTAAACTCCTCTACGAGGATTAACTCCTTAAGTTGTTCAAACGTGCTGATTTTACTTGCTGCACACCACTTCTCAAACAGAATAGTCTTTTCTCTGGCAAATTCAACAAAAGTTTGGCTGGAGGTTTTCATATGCTTTCTAATTTTTTGTAGATAGGCTTCTGGAACTAGCTCATAAGCTCTTAACACAGAGAACTTCATTACATCGTAATCTAGACTTTGTTCTAAAGTCAATGCCGAACATACCTCCTGCGCTTTACCCACTAATTTACACTGTAAAAGTAAAGGCCAAATATTCTTGGGCCACTGCAAAGTAGCAGCGATACGTTCGAAAACAGTAAAATAAGTATCGACTTCACTTTCTCTAAATGCAGGAACTAACTAAATTTGTCTGGAAATATCAAATTTAGTTTGACTCACCAGTGAAGTATACAATGCTGTGGGGAAGAGGTGATGAAGTAACAGCCTGCACAGGAGTAGCATTTCCCTGCAATCCAGGAGAATAAGGATGCCTTGTTTGACCAGACTTTTGCTCATTTTCCAGCTCTTTGAGCCGGATGTCTGTTGTTGTCTTAAGCTCCAGCGCTCGGACCTGCAAAAGCTGACTCCGGTACTGCTGTCGGGCTAACTCCACATCTAACTCCTTTAGTCGGATTGCTAGCATTTTCTCTTTTGGTGAAGAGGGATTATCGGGATCTATGCGCTTGTCCTCATCAGACTTGAGCTCCTTTTCTAAAGCTTCCAAGTCATCAGAAAACACTGGATTTGTTGCAACACCCGTTACCTCAGTTTCACCAGGTAAGATCCTTTGCTTTACCAACTCCTTGTGCAAGACCTCCTTAATCTCCCTCTTGAGCGAATTTCGAGGCCCGCCTACTGTATATACAAACCCGATTCCAAAAAAGTTGGGACGCTGTACAAATTGTGAGTAAAAAAGGAATGTAATAATTTACAAAGCTCATAAACTTATATTTTATTGACAATAGAATATAGATAACATATCAAATGTTAAAAGTGAGACATTTTGAAATGTCATGCCAAATATTGGCTCATTTTGGATTTCATGAGAGCTAAACATTCAAAAAAGGTGGGACAGGTAGCAATAAGAGGCTGGAAAAGTTAAATGTACATATAAGGAACAGCTGGAGGACCAATCTGCAACTTATTAGGTCAATTGGCAACATGATTGGGTATAAAAAGAGCCTCTCAGAGTGGCAGTGTCTCTCAGAAGTCAAGATGAGCAGAGGATCACCAATTCCCCCCAATGCTGCGTGCGGCGAAAAAATAGTGGAGCAATATCAGAAAGAGTTTTCTCAGAGAAAAATTGCAAAGAGTTTGAAGTTATCATCATCTACAGTGCATAATATCATCCAAAGATTCAGAGAATCTGGAACAATCTCTGTGCGTAAGGGTCAAGGCCGGAAAACCATACTGGATATGCCCGTGATCTTCGGGCCCTTAGACAGCACTGCATCACATACAGGAATGCTACTGTAATAGAAATCACAACATGGGCTCAGGAATACTTCCAGAAAACATTGTAGGTGAACACAATCCACCGTGCCATTCACCGTTGCCGGCTAAAACTCTATAGGTCAAAAAAAGAAGCCATATATAAACATGATCCAGAAGCGCAGGCATTTTCTCTGGGCCAAGGCTCATTTAAAATGGACAGTGGCAAAGTGGAAAAACTGTTCTGTGGTCAGACGAATCAAAATTTGAAGTTTTGGAAAACTGGGACACCATGTCATCTGGACTAAAGAGGACAAGGACAACCCAAGTTTTTATCAGCACTCAGTTCAGAAGCCTACATCTCTGATGGTATGGGGTTGCATGAGTGCATGTGGCATGGGCAGCTTACACATCTGGAAAGGCACCATCAATGCTGAAATGTATATCCAAGTTCTAGAACAACATATGCTCCCATCCAGACGTCGTCTATTTCAGGGAAGACCTTGCATTTTCCAACATGACAATGCCAGACCACATACTGCATCAATTACAACATCATGGCTGCGTAGAAGGAGGATCCGGGTACTGAAATGGCCAGGCAGAAAATATTTGGCGCATCATAAAGAGGAAGATGCGACAAAGAAGACCTAAGACAGTTGAGCAACTAGAAGCCTGTATTAGACAAGAACAGGACAACATTCCTATTCCTAAACTTGAGCAACTTGTCTCCTAAGTCCCCAGACATTTGCAGACTGTTATAAAAAAAAATAGGGGATGCCACACAGTGGTAAACATGGCCATGTCCCAACTTTTTTGAGATGTGTTGATGCCATGAAATTTAAAATCAACTTATTTTTCCCTTAAAATAATACATTTTCTCAGTTTAAACATTTGATGTCATCTATGTTTTATTCTGAATAAAATATTGACATTTGAAACTTCCACATCAATATACAGTAAAAAAATGTAAAATAACCAAAAAGTCCCAACTTTTTTGGAATCGGGTTTGTAAAAAAAATCTGCAATTAACAATAAATCATCCTTCCGACAGTTTTCAAACTGTTCCTCTGTATGCGCGATCTGAAATTTTTCAAGTTCAAATTTCAACGACATCGCAAACCCTAAGCTTCCTCCCACACTAGATGAAAACCACCAGGCAAACACAAGAAAACACAACTCTACAAAAGCAGTGAGTACACAAATACTCAATTTCATTCAGACGGACAAGTGAACAAGCTTCTAATGTCTAGGGGTAAAGGACACAACATGAAAAGAGAAAGAGGAATCAGGGTCTAGGGGTAAAGGACACAACATGAAAAGAGAAAGAGGAATCAGGGATTCTTTTGAGGGTTTTTAATTGAACCAAACAAAAATACAACCATAAAAATAAGTAAATGGGGAATTTCCTTCAGGAGTTGACCAGGCCAAAATAATAAACAAAACTTCTTTAGTTTAAGACCTCTTTCCTAAATCCTAAACAAAATAAAATAAAATAAAAGTACAATATTTTAACCTAACTCCCTAACCAAAACAGAGATCAAAAAGGTTACAATAAACAAAATGGCTTCAAACTCCTTACTTCCTCCCAACCCTCTATATTTACAATAATATACAACTATTTACAAGATCAGGCAAACAGAGTTAAAAGGAGAATCCAAATCTGCGTCATAAGCAATAGGGTCAAAATACCAAACAGTTCCTACTTACAAAAATCATATCAAAATTCAACTAAGAGACCAAACAGCCAAAACCCAACAACTCACTCTCTCTCTCTCTCTCTCTCTCTCTCTCTCTCTCTCTCTCTCTCTCTCTCTCTCACTCTCTCACTCTCTCACTCTCACTCTCTCACTCTCTCACTCTCACTCTCTCTGCTCTGGAGAAAGGAAGTGACATCAGGGCTTTTAAGGTGTGCCTAATTTTGAATGCACCAATCCAGATGGGCCAAACATTAGCCTGCAGGAGCCAATCAGCATCCTACCTGGACACAAACACTTTCAAAAACAAAAGAGACAGAAACGAGAAAATGCAAAATAAAAAAAGGTTGTAACAGAGTTCCCATTGGAAAGAGAGAAAGAAAAGAAAACAGACAACCAGACAATGCAGGCGAAAGTAATGAGGAAAAACCAGAGACACATGATGAAGTGCAAACTGACGAGAGCACAAAAAAAGATTCACAAGGAGCTCCTTTCCTCCTGTCAGACAAACAGGAGAGGAAAGAGAATGAGTCTGACAACATATCAAAACAACACCATACCCAAAACACATAAAAAAACAAAAACAAAAAAAACAAACAAAAAGCAACCTGACTTCCCTTCAATTAGCTTTTCAACCTTTGAACAAAAATGATAATGATATCAACTCAACATAACCAATGATAATCAAAAATCGTAGAAACACTGATTATGATATTCAAGGTGATGAAGACATTAGTCAAAATGATGCATTATGGGATACAGCCCAAAATAATGAGTGGTATAAATGGGAAGCCTTTACGGCTAGAGAAACAGGAAAATAAACTTGTTTGCTGTGCTCCAAATCTCAGTTAAACAAAGTAATAGCCATACCAAATCCATATGACTACCAAAAATGTGCCAAATTTGGGAGAAACTTTATTCATTTAACAGATTTTACCAGACCATATTGTTTTGCTGAATGTCTAGGATTTTTGGGAAATCCTAAATTAACAGATTATTTTTTTAGACCACTCTGGGGATCTTGGTGTCAGTATTCAGATTTCAGCCAAAATATAAAAATTGAAAAACGGAAAATAGAGATTCCAAAATGGTATAGCATTGATAATAAACAGGAATATGAGTGTTTCCATAAACCAAAAGGAACAAAAGATGTTGGCAAATTTAAAGGAAAATGTGCTATTATTTGGTATATAGATAAGAAAAATTCTTTGAAATCAGGAATTCCTTCTAGAGCTCCAGAACTTTTAGCACTCGGAACAACTAAAGGAAGTAAAATAGCACTATTGCATTACCGTCAATAGAAATTTATGAAGACCAATCATTAATAATAGAGGATTTCTTTTGGATCTGTGGAGGTGAGATATTACTGCCTTCTTTACCAGTTGGATGGAAAGGTATATGCGTAAGATTATGATTACTTCAAGAAGTTAACATGGCACAATGGGGAACAGAACAAAGCACAAGTAAGGAAGACAACAGAATTAAAAGAGGTTCTGAGCCAGACCCCAATGTATATTTAGACTCAATTGGACAACCGAGAGGAATTCCTAATGAATTCAAGGCAAGACATGAAATAAAAGCAGGTTTCGAGTAAATATTTGTTTGGATCACACCAAACAAAAATGCAGAGTGGATTAATTAAATTTATGATAATCAACAAAAATTCATTAATTATACTGATGATGCGTTAACCATGTTAGGAGACCAAGTGCACGCAACAAGTAGAATGACATGGCAAAACAGACAGGCTCTTAATTGACTTTTGGCAGACAAGGGTGGAGTTTGTGTTATGTTTTGTATGTATTTTTATGCCTTTTATAGATAACTGTGACAACCACATACAAGTGCTGAACCAATTGCACGCTCATGCTTATAACATTGTTTTCTATTAAAAAGGGGTTAAGGTTGGCTGGATCTCTTACTCCCTCCTAGTCAAGTGTGGAAGGAGATGTTTGGTCCTGTTGCTCCCTCCAAAGTGGACACTACAAGTTCAGCACTGTTTTGCATTGAAGTATGAAGAGTATGAAGAGTTTAATTTTCCTGCAAAATGTAAGTGGAGCTGCCCTCATTTTAATGTATTAACTGTCTATAACAGTAATGTCAAAGGGTGAGTGATTTATGTAGCTACTTACTTGTTTATCTTTTGATTATTTATAAACTTTTATTAAAGAAATGTGTAAAATGTTGCTCATCATGGGTTTGATCGAAAAATGTAGGCCTGTATGTTAAATGTAGTGCAGTTTTCTTTGGATAAAAGTAACCTAAATGTAAGAGCCCTTGAGCAGATCTGATAAGACAGAATGAATGAATGAATATTAATAATAATAAAAATGATCATGATAATAACAAAAAAAAAAAAAAAAAAAAAAAAAAGTATTCTTTTCTTTTCTTTAAGTAGGCTAAGGGTGCATTAAACAATTCAAAGGTTATCAGAATTAAAAGCTAAACCTTCAACAGCAAATTTACTAATCACAAAAATTCTTTGCAAAATTGTTGGAGATGGGGAAGTCGTGGCCTAATGGTTGGAGAGTTTGACTCCTAACCCTAAGGTTGTGGGTTCGAGTCTCAGGCCAGCAATATAACGACTGAGGTGCCCTTGAGCAAGACACCGAACCCCCAACTGCTCCCCGGGCGCCGCAGCATAAATGGCTGCCCACTGCTCTGGGTGTGTGTTCATGGTGTGTGTGTGTGTTCACTGCTGTGTGTGTGCAATTTGGATGAGTTAAATGCAGAGCACGAATTCTGAGTATGGGTCACCATACTTGGCTGTATGTCATGTCACTTGGCTGTATGTCACACTTTAAAAAAAAAAAATAATAAGCTACATTTTCATCAGTTATTAAAAAAAAAGATACAGAGAAGCACAGTAAAATTACATTTATTTGAATGCATTTGTGAGTGTGATTACGCGTAAATTAGTCTTGCCTGTCTGTGCAGAGTCTCTCTACTAATAGTGAAGCTGTGGATTTTGATTACTTCAAAACACAAAGACATTTTTGCTTTTCTGTTTCTAAGCATATTTATTGACAAATCACAGGGCAGCGTTGACAATATTTTTTGTTTCTGTGTGAGTGATCCATTATGTGTCTGTACGTGTGTGTGTGTGTGTGTGTGTGTGTGTGTGTGTGTGTGTGTGTGCAGTACAATCCTTGTAGGCAGAACTAGTTTAGAATGGCTATAGTTACAGCATTAATTGTGCTAGTGATTGAGCAGTAATGGAGCACTCTGACAGCGAGCAAAAACCAGAATTCTCAGACTTTCAAAAACCCCCTGCTTTAGTCAAAATCACGCTGTTCCGCTCTCAATGCACTTCAATCCCATACGCTGCTCTGGGGTGGAAAAGCTCATTTTTAGGGTGGCAGTTTCCACCACGTGCCTCCCATGTGGACACGCCACTGGGTTGATGGACAGCGTGAGTACACCACGTATAATTTTAATTATATACATGTATTACATTTTATTTACATGATTTGAATATTATATTATGTTTTCTTTAATATAAACACCTCTCTGAGCTAATATACAATGGAATAAATGAGAAGAAATGCAGATTTGTACTCAGGTTGGTTGCCTCAAAAGCCCACTGTTTTTACTCTCTCACTTATCTGTCTGTTTCTTTAGTAATTTTGTCTGCTAACAGTCAAGCCTTTGCTAACAAGATGGGCTATTAGCACTTAGTGTAAACAGAATCCATTTAAAGGGTTTGCTAATGCAGAAACAGCTTTAATATGAACACAGAAATCCACACATGAACAAGAAACAAAGTCACACAATGTTTTACTTTCTGTATCTCTGTATCTTGATTGACAGTTGTCTCATCCAATCAGTAGTAAGTTTTTTTCCCCTGGACCTAAAACGTCCCGCAGTAGATCTGCAAGGGTCTACTGCACCACAATTACATTCACA
The DNA here is from genome assembly GCF_018340385.1 of Cyprinus carpio. NCBI lineage: Eukaryota > Metazoa > Chordata > Actinopteri > Cypriniformes > Cyprinidae > Cyprinus > Cyprinus carpio. The sequence continues at coordinate 33,381,900 of NC_056605.1, read as the reverse complement.
AACAATCCCTAATTTTTACATTTTGTCTGATTTAAAGGGGTCCTATTATGCTCTTTTACAAAGTCACATATTTTACATTATTACAATACCTCTCTCCCCAGTCTGGCATGAACGGCTCGAATAGTTCCTGTATCAAATGAAGGCCCGCCTTCTGGAATATGAGATCTGCCGTGATTGGTTAGCTGGGCCAGTGTGTGCTTTGATTGGTTAGCTGGTCCAGTGTGTGTTGTGATTGGTTAGCTGGGCCAGTGTGTGCTTTGATTGGTTAGCTGGTCCAGTGTGTGTTGTGATTGGTAAGCTGGGCCAGTGTGTGTTGTGATTGGTTAGCTGGGCCAGTGTGTGTTGTGATTGGTTAGCTGGTCCAGTGTGTGCTGTGATTGGTTAGCTGGGCCAGTGTGTGTTGTGATTGGTTAGCTGGTCCAGTGTGTGTTGTGATTGGTTAGCTGGGCAAGTGTGTGCTTCGATTGGTTAGCTGGGCCAGTGTGTGTTGTGATTGGTTAGCTGGGCCAGTGTGTGTTTTGATTGGTTAGCTGGTCCAGTGTGTGTTGTGATTGGTTAGCTGGGCCAGTGTGTGCTTTGATTGGTTAGCTGGTCCAGTGTGTGTTGTTGATTGGTAAGCTGGGCCAGTGTGTGCTGTGATTGGTTAACTGGCCAGTGTGTGTTGTGATTGGTTAGCTGGTCCAGTGTGTGTTGTGATTGGTTAGCTGGGCAAGTGTGTGCTGCGATTGGTTAGCTGGGCCAGTGTGTGCTTCGATTGGTTAGCTGGGCCAGTGTGTTGGTTAGCTGGGCCAGTGTGTGTTTTGATTGGTTAGCTGGTCCAGTGTGTGTTGTGATTGGTTAGCTGGGCCAGTGTGTGTTGTGATTGGTTAGCTGGTCCAGTGTGTGTTGTGATTGGTTAGCTGGTCTTCAGGCGGCTGTGATTGGTTAGCTGGGCCAGTGTGTGTTGTGATTGGTTAGCTGGGCCAGTGTGTGTTGTGAATGACAGCACTCGGCGCCTGGTCGGGAAATGTCCTGCCTCTCACCATAGCTGCCTGCTGCGTGCGTCAGTTTAAATATTGCGTCAAAATCAAATAAATTTGACCACGATTTAAACCCGGATGATTATAACCACTCTAAGCTTGTCTGCGTTGGGAACACTAGCGTGTCTCCGACATAGTGATAACACTCTTGCCTTCTCTAGTGCTGCTCAACCAGGTCTCGTCCCATTCGTCGATCTTTGTGATATCATAAATACCGGAAAATATTTGTTGTAGTCCAAACGAGTCGTTCATTGTAGATTTTGAAAAGTGATTTCTGTTAAATAAAATATCTCCTTTTGAATTGGACTTTGAGCTTTGTAACTTTGCAGATCTTTTTTATGCTGAAACAGGAACATTACAGACTAATTAAAGTTGAAAAAGTGAAAGCATAATAGCACCCCTTTAATAGCTGTGTCTGAAACCACTCCCTATCCACTATATACTTGGTCACCATACTTGGCTGTATGTCACTTCACATATTGTGCACTATATCGGGTGTCAGCCATTTTGAAGTGCTATCCGAATTCTGAGTAAACCACTTCATTCCCTATTTCGTTCACTATTTTTTACCCACAATTCATTCTGATTTAGAGTGTACAACCGATGTACACTCACTGAAGCACTATTTCCCACAATCCAGAGTTTAAAAGAGACGAGCTGGAAGCGAGAGCGGGAGCGAGCGAGTTTGAAGGAGAGATGCCGTTTACATCTTTATTATTTCTGCTTTAATGTTTATTTCATACGTTATTCATATTAAAATATATTATGTAGGCAATAACGCAGTTTAATATTTTACTAATTTACTGAGGTGGCATCGCTGTTAACTTACAAAAATGATGATAATTTGGTGGATAATTTAAAATGTGTGTTAATCACAGTAGGTAGTGTATTCTTTCTGATTTTCATTAACGGTCGCCTGAGGACGCTCTACGATCATCTTATCTGAGCTCAAAACACTGATCAGGAGAGTTTCAGGATAATAAAAATAATAAATACATAAAATTATGAACATGTGTTAATGCGTGTTTATTTTTGTTATCAGTATTTTAATAGTATGATTATGAACATAAAACATTACAAAACAAATTAATAATATACCATCAATGAAAGCACAAAGCTGACGCAGAGGTATGTATAATTACAATAAAGTAATTTTGAGTGTTATTAATATTATTTACATGTAATACAAAAGTACATGTGACGAAGATGTTTTTTCAACAGCTTTAAGTCTCAAGTGCAGTGTATACGTCACCGTCTGAATCCGTTCACTCCCCTCTCATATATACCACACAAAACCTCTACACAATATATAGGTTCTTCAACAACTAAACAACTACATAAAAAACAACTATTTTTTTCTCTGGCTTTTTGGATGATTTGTTTCTCACTTCACAAATATTTTACAGTGTGTCATATATAATCTTACCACAGTTTCTCCAGTTTACAGTGAGGATCCTTCAGTACAGCACAGAGACGCTTCACACCCAAATCTTTTATTTTATTCCCAGACAGATTCAGATCTCTCAGGTGTGAGGGGTTTGATCTCAGAGCTGAAGTCAGAGCAGAACAACCTTCATCTTTGACGCCACAATAACTCAACCTGTAGAGAACAATGACACAGTGTTAATTGTAGTTGAAGTGTATGTAGTTTGTTGGTCTCATTGAAACTGCTGCTGATAGAATGAGATTTCTGCATGTTGATGCTCAATGCTGCTGTTTGAAACTGTCATGTGCTTCAGGACTGAACAGACACAGAATGTGAGATATTGTTTCATAGTGATATAAAGGCAAAGTCCCTTCAAGGCAAGTCATGTCACTCGGCGGCCATCTTTGAAATGCCTCTCGTGCATGCAAGTGCAGCTCCTATCTCTTTAAATGGGGAAACATCAAATTCTCCTAAACAGGTGAACAAGCTTATGATTCAATTTTATATTTGAAATCATCAATAAAATCTGACAACAACTGTGTCATAAATGTTGTTTCTTTTGCTCAAATAGTGTTAAAAAAGCTTATTTCTCAGGCTAGTCTTGCACAGTCTTGAGGGAGCATCTCAGAACGCTGACTGTTTCAAACCATACGAGTGACACATCTTGAGTATTCTATAGTCTTTGATAATGATGGATCAGTCTGGAGAAACAGTCACTTGCTCCTCTAATAAACACCTACAGGAGGACATTTGCTTCACAAGAGCCACGTGTTCCCCATTACATCTCATTTATTAACTCTTGTGATCAAACACATCATTTTCATGTTTGCAGCTTATAAACTGAACAGATATCACTAAATCACACATTAGTATCTGAACATTCAGGTTAAATCTTTATGACATCTGTGGGAACACTATGAGCTCACTGGATTTCAGAAAAAAATTAACATGTTCCATGAACTTTGCTCACTGTCAGGTGGCTAAATGTATGTTTTGTGTATGTTTTTGATTATTTCATTAATATTTTACTAAGTGTCTGGTCTGGTATTTTTTTTTTGTTAGCTTACAATCTAGGTATGCGTTATCTTATTAATTCATGTTGGAGTCTTTTGTGCTTAATGTATGGTTAATGTTTCCAGCACGCTTACTTACTCCAGTTTCTCCAGTTTACAGTGAGGATCCTCCAGTCCAGCACAGAGATGCTTCACACCCAAATTTCTTATTTTATTCTGAGACAGATCCAGTTCTCTCAGGGGTGAGGGGTTTGATCTCAGAGCTGAAGCCAGAGCAGAACAATCTTCATCTGTGACACCACACTTACTCAACCTGTAGAGAACAATGACACACTCTTCACTCTCTCAGATCAGATCAGTTTAGCTGTGAATCCATTAGTAAAAATAAAGTACAAACACAAATCACAAAACACAAATAAACATGACTGATGGATCATTGGACTGAGATCTAAAATGTCACAGAACAAAAACATGAGCCTCATTTAAGAAAGATAAATAATATTACTTTGTTGCACAATGTCAGAGGTTTAAAGAGGTCATTAAACTGAGAAACCAAAATTCCCTTGATCTTTTGAAATAAGAGGACATTGTACTACAAAAACAACCAATAATTATCATAACAAAACACTTTGTCTTTAGCCTAAAAACAGCTTATATTGAAGGCAGTCTGACAAAACTACATCTTTTGGAATGTTCTACCCTATGATGTAATAGTGTGGATAAGCACCACCTCCACAGAAGAAGATTGACATCACTGCCCGTTTAGCCCCACCCACCGATTCACACATACAGTGTTTACGAGAGAGACAAACATGCAGGTCTATGCAGAAACAGGGCTCGCAAAATCGCTAGCCCGATGTCCCGGGGCTATTGTGTTTTCCATTCGGCTATGAAGATCACCATATCACCGCCCTGCCCGACGAGCTATCTTGAACAGTGATTTAAAATTCCTTCCTTGATTTGCGTTGTTCACTCGCTTGTAGGGGTAAAACAGATCGTAGTTGATCGTTTGTACTGGTTTCGGAGTCTTGCTGATTTAAACATTCAAGTGTTTTAAACCATTCACGTGCATTCAGAGCTGCGCACACTCATTCAAAGTGCACACAGAGTCGCGTTTCAGACAATGAGTGTACACAGAATTGTTTCCTCTTTCGCATATCCCTGCATCTGAATGAACACTGTTATGGAAATTTTTTAGTTTTGTTCATTTTGCATTGATTGCATTCATCTCATTTAAGTAACTTTTTTAACATACAATGATCAAGGTAGTATATATAGTCCATAGGGACATGGAGTTATTTTATGTAACTTGTGCACATAACTGCTTTAGGTTGAAAAACAACATTTAAGGGGAAACTGCATACCAGGGATGGGCAGTTTTGAGAGTAACCAGACATCTACCATGTAATGTGCATGAGATGTGCATGTGTTATGGGGTGATGTGCACTGAGCAACATGATTGGCTCAAAGATCCTAATCTGTCCTTCAATGTATCTTTTTACATACTATAAAAGGTGGGTTGTGAGTCTGTGTGTTATCTCTTTGCACACAGACTCAAGCTATTTTTTATTTTTTTGCTCATCTGCAAAATGATCTTATCTGTTACTCAAAATCTGATATGATAATGCAATATTATTCGAGCCGTGGGTTTTGTGATCCGTTGCACCCCTCTCTTGACTTGTTATTTGAAGAAAACAAGCAATCACTCAAGTTTTTAATCATGCGGATTTGTCTTCAGTGAAGTTTAGTCGGTGTCTTTTTTTTTCTTTTTCTTCGGGCTACTTAAATTCTTTTTGGGCTACCAGTGATTTAGAACTTTTGAGAGCCCTGAGAAACCAAACGATAAAGATGCTCTGAAGACAAGAAGATGCTGTTCAGTGTCAAGCTGTGAATAAAACAGTCTTTGCATCGCCTTCCTTCTGATCCCAATGTTAAGAAAGAGTGAATGAACTTTATTTTTAATGAAGATCCAGACCGCATAAGTAAGAAATCTTTTGTTCACTTCTTTTTACTGCGGATTCATTTACAAACAAGGAAGAATTTGACGTGGGATTTTCAAAAAGATTGAAACTAAAAGACGGTGTTGTGCCGACTTTATTGGATCCGATATAGAGAACAGTATAAAATAAAATAAAAATCAGAGGCAGTTCATGACCCCTTTAAAAATTACAATTACTTAAATTCCTTTTTTTGCAAAGACATTTTAAACTATTGACGAACACAAATAATTTATTCATATGCCACTTCTCCGTCTCTGAATCTAACGGTGTCACTGATTTGATATAAAACACATCTAAATACTGACCACTAAACTCTGGACAACATCTGCAGCACTGAAGATTTATGAGCTTTAACTTTGATTTTCATAATGTTTTAACAGTAAAGTGATTGTTTTCAGTGATACTTACAGAACTGATCTGGATTCTTTAATCACAGGCAGCAGCTTCTGAAGAACTTCCTTATTTTCAGGCTTATTCTTTTCTTTAACAAATTTATCAAGACGAAACTCCTTCAGTTCCTCTTCTGATGTCAACAACACAAAAGCTACAGCTGACCACTGAGATGAAGAAAGTTTGGCTTCCTTTATTCTCCCAGATGTCAGATACTGTTGTATTTCCTCCACTAGTGAATGATCACCCAGTTCATTCAGACAGTGGAACAGATTGATGGATTTCTCTGGAGAGTCAATGATCCTGATCTTCATCTTGATGTACTCAATGGTTTTCTCATTGCTGTCAGAGCTGCTTCTTTTCAGCGTCATTATTTGTTGTAGGAGAATCTGATGAGACTCCACTGACAAACCCAGAAGGAACCGCAGGAAAAGATCCAGATGTCCATTTTTACTCTGTAGAGCCTCATCCACAGCTCTATGATGCAGCTCAGATAATGAAACATGTTTAAACAAGATTTCAAACAAGTCCTTCACTTTAGTCTGCAAACTCTGGTCAATCACATTTCTGTTGTTGTTGGTCCAGGAGAGGTGCACATATAGAGCTGCTAGATGTTCCTGAATGCTCAGATGAACAAAGCAGAAGACTTTCCCCTGATACAAGCCCAACTCCTCTCTGAAGATCTGAGTGCACAATCCTGAGTACACTGACGCTTCTGTCACATCAATGCCACACTCTCTCAGGTCTTCCTCATAGAAGATCAGGTTTCCTTTCACAAGCTGCTGAAAAGCCACTTTCCCCAGTTTGAGGATCATGTCTTCATCTGTCACCTTCTTCTCATAGTGCTTCTCATGTTTGATGTTGGTCTGAAGGATCAGGAAGTGTGTGTACATTTGAGTGAGAGTCTTGGGAATCTCTCCACTCTCTTCTGGACTCAACATCTTCTCCAGAACAGCGGCTGAGATCCAGCAGAACACTGGGATGTGGCACATGATGTAGAGGCTCCTTGATGACTTCAGGTGTGAGATGAACACTTCGGCCAGACTCTGATCACTGATTCTCTTCCTGAAGTATTCCTCCTTCTGTGGCTCATTGAAGCCTCGTACCTCTGTCACTCGATGGACACACTCAGAGGGGACGAGATCAGCTGCTGCTGGTCTGGAGGTGATCCAGATGAGAGCAGAGGGAAGCAGATTCCCCACAATGAGGTTCATCAGCAGCACGTCCACTGAGGCTGATTCAGATATATTACACAGTTTCACTTTACTCTTAAAGTTCAGAGACAGACGACACTCATCCAGACCATCAAAGATGAACAGCGCTTTATATTCATCACTGGGTATTTCTATTTCTTTAGTCTCAGGGAAAAAGACATGAAGAAGATCTGAAAGACTGAGTGTTTTGTCCTTCATCAAGTTGATTTCTCTGAAAGGAAGTGGAAATATGAGCTGGACGTCCTGATTCTCTTTCCCTTCAGCCCAGTCCAGGATCAACTTCTGTACAGAGACTGTTTTTCCAATGCCAGCGACTCCCTTTGTCAGCACAGTTCTGATGGCTTTGTCTTGTCCAGGTAAAGGTCTAAAGATGTCATTGCATTTGATGTCTGTGTCCTCTGTTGCTGCTCTCCTGGATCGTGTCTCAATCTGTCTCACCTCATGCTCATTACTGATCTCTCCACTCTCACTCTCTGTGATGTAGAGCTCTGTGTAGATCTCATTCAGGAGTGTTGGGTTTCCCTGTGTCACTGTTCCCTCATACAGATGCTCAAACTTCTTCAGCAGATTTGATCTAAACATGTTGAGGACTTCATGCCTGTAAAAATAAAATACTGCATAATTAAATAAGCTAAGCTAATGTATTCTATATTAATAATCTTTTACAGAAATATTAGACCTGAGATCAGTCTTTGTATCTTCACTCTTATAATCTAATGACTGATTAATAGACATGTCACTCCTCATAGACACACAGCTGGACTCTGCTTCTGATCTCTTCTGCTGAACTGAGCTATAACAGAGAGGGATTAAAGTCAATCCTTTGAATTACAATATTTAAAGTACATCTGCATTTATTTTTTAAACAATTACTTTAAACAGCACTTCATGATCATTTAATTTACACAATTTTATTACAAAAGATAAAGTTACACAGAACTGAGTGCTTTCACAAATGCAGCTCTCTTTGTAACACTATATACATTATATTGCCAAATGTATTGGGAAACCCACTTCTAATGAACAGGTTTGACTACTTTAAGATTTGTACTAATGGAAATTACTAATGTTTAAGCATAAAATGATATTCTAGGGAATTGTGTGCTTCTAATTTTACATCAACAGATTGGACAGGACCCTTTTCTATTCTAACATGACAAAACCTCTGTGTAAAGAAATGATTGATTGAGTCAGTGTGGAAGAACTTGACTGGTCTGCAGAAACTAGGGCTGTGCAATATGGGGAAAATATCGAATTGCGATTTTTTTTTTTACAGATATTGCGGTTGCGATTTGATTTGCAATTTTAAATTTGCAATGTCAAGCTTCAGCTCAATATTGTCAACAATGTGCAGCACAGTACTGAGTATCATTACCCTGCTGAAAAAAAATAAATAAAAATTCACCGAAATTCTTACAGTTTCCATTAAACCATTGCAGTCATGCGTATGCTCTGGAACAGAGTAATATCGCGGCCACATCGCAGGCTTTTGCGATTAGCAAATCGAAACGTCTCAAATCGCGTTTGCGATTGGACTTTGATTAATCACACAGTCCTAGCAGAAACCCAGCTGAAAACCTCTGCTGTGACTTTAAATGCAGACCTTGAGCCATAAACTCATCACCAAACACCAATGACTTGTACATGTGGCTACAGTCATTTTAGACAATTCCAAAACTGTTGCAACAGAGATGGAAATACAATTTTTAAATACATGAATTATGTTTCCATCTTTGTTGCCACAGTTTTAGAAGTGCCTTTTTCTGTTCTAAAGAAGGGGGTGTCCCAATACTTTTGTCCATATAGTGTATGAACAAGTCACTGGTGTTTCGTGATATGTTTTTGGCTCGAGGTCTGCATTTAAAGTCACAGCAGAGATGTTCAGCTGGGTTTCTGCAGACCAGTCAAGTTCTTCACACACTGAATGAATCAATCATTTCTTTTTGAACCTTGCCTTATACAAAGAAGCATTGTCATGTTAAAACAGAAAAGGGTCCTTTCCAAAATGTTGCTATAAAATTAGAAGCACATAATTCCCTAGAATGTTATTATATGCTTAAACATTAGGATTTGTACTCATAGAAATTACTAAAGTAGTCAAACCGGTTCATTAGAATACTTTTGCCAATATGTACATGTTAAAATACCAGATAAAGATAACAAAAAGTCTATTAGCAATGTGCAAGAATAATTTCTCTTATTGTAGAAAATGCTATATACACTATTTTGATAATATAAAATGACATCCTATATTAAAATGTATATAAAAATGTACCTGAGAACAGTCTTTGTATCTCCTCTCTTAAATGATATTTTACGACCCACAGACGTGTCACTCCTCACAGACACACAGCTGGGCTCTGCTTCTGATCTCTTCTCATGAACTGAACTATAACAAAACAGGTTTTAAAGCACACATACAGCACACCTCAATACCATAGTAAAAATACACCTATATGGTTTTTAGGTATTTGTATGAAAACCAGTAGTCTAAAAACATTTAGTATAGGCTAAATGCACACATGATATAGCTTGATCAGAAACATGCTGTAATTATATTCAATTACTCCTTTATTACATTTAATTCATGTCTACATTAATAATTTAATAATGTTCAATACAAATACCCACATTTCTGACAGTACCATGATGCAATTAGTGTTACTACAGTAAATCCATGGTAAATGATGGCAATTTGTAGATTAAAATGCCTTCTGACTGTATCATTGCACAGTGTTTCTGCTGTCTTTCAGCGCTGTTTCATCTGACTTTAAACTAGTTTAAATCAACAAACAACATATATTACCCAATAAATTCAACCAAAAACCACATAATAAAAAAGACAACAAAATCGCATATCTATCAAATGAAACCCCGCCTTCTGAGTAAAAGAGCCAATATCAAATGAAGCCCCGCCTTCTGAGTAAAAGAGCCAATCACTAATCAGTAAAGTTAGCGCGTCACTGCAGCTGTGGTTAGAAGTCCTGGTTGCTATAGAAAAAGTCAGCATTCACAGGACTGCGCATGCACACTGGCTGCTCTAGCCTGAAAAATAAGCTTTTTTAACACTATTTGAGCAAAACAAACAACATTTATGACACAGTTGTTGTCAGATTTCATTGGTGATTTCAAATATGAAATTTAATCGTAAGCTTAGTGAATAGTTTTGGAGAATTTGATGTTTCTCCATTAAAGAGATAGGAGCTGCACTTGCATGCCTGAGAGGAGTTTCAAAGATGGCCACCGAGTGAATTGACTTGCTGCTTCACACTTAGTCTCAGCCTCAAACGTCACGCCCACAGACCATTGGCTAAATGTCTGATGCGCTGCACAGCGCGGTTTAGTTGGGCAATGCGGTGGTCGTGCCAGTGCGACCACTCACAAAAATTAGTTGCACCGGCAGAAAAAATTTTCACAAAATGCTACCATTTGGTTGAGTCTGGAGCCCTGCCATGAATTCCAGACCTTCAGTCTGAAGGTCTTGCTACGCGAGACTACTACACACTGGATCTCACAGCACTGTTTAGTGTCGCGTGACCGAGTAAACGCATCTGCTCTAGTGAGCTCACGCCATGCTTCAGTTTGAGTGTGCTGAATGATCTTTGAGTGTTTTCCATGAGGCTAATGTTAATTTTGATGTGAGCTAGTTTAAGCTCATTTATAATACTTTCAACCATAGACTGTATAAAAACATGGACGTAGTGTCCGTGACGTCACCCATGGACTCCTGAAGAGCGTTTTTGAAGCTCAAAGTGTGCAGAGCAGGCCATCGTCATCTTGGCAGCGCGTCACCGCGTGACTCTCCCGGATAATCGAAAATGGGCAAAAAGGCGAGAGCTAGTTGCTGAAGCCACGACCACCTAGCGCGACGGCGGTGTCAGCAGCGGCAATCCACCTGTCACTCAAGTGGCTAAGCCCTTAATTATGCAGAACTTTAAGGCTTAATATAATTTAAACGGATGAGTTATAAAAAAAATTCACCCCCCTCAAAGTTGTCATGAAGGGCAAAATTAGATATAGACCAAAATCATTTTTTGAACCAGGCTGTAAACATGTTTTTTTCTGCTGTAAAGTTGGGCATTTTAACATGGGGAGTCTATGGGAGTGACTCCCTTTTGCAGCCAGCCTCTAGCGGACAGTCGATGAATTGCAGTTTTAGTCACTTCCTTATTGGCTTCATGAGAGAGAGCGGGAGGTTGCCGCTCACTTTCAGCTGAAAAAGTGCAATAAATATATGTTAGGTGCCATTTTATTTTTATTGTCCCCTTAATCTATTGACTATAAGCAACTACATGTCAACTCAAGAGCGGCCAAAGATGATTTTAAGGCAGATTTTAAGCCCGGTTTGCACCCCCAAACGATCAGGGTGTGTGGCCCAATTCAAAGCTTGTCAAAACTATTTTTTGTCCTAAAAATCCTCTATTGTATGGTGTCATTATGATTATTTAACTGCTCCTAATCGAGACAGAGTGTCCCCAAACTCAAATCATAAATATCAAACATGTTTTTACAATTCAAACTATTTTTTTTTCCTATACATTTATATTACAACTGGCATGTTGTAGCTAATTTCTAAATGTACAGGCTGTTGTTTTTCATAACAAATGCTATATAGTTTAATAAAAAAAAAAAAAAGTAATTATTGGCCTGGTAAAGAACTATGGTACATTTTCACAAGAGCAAGTACATGTCAGAATCGAGAGCCATGTGTAAAATGGGTTCTAATGATGAGTGATGGAAAAACCTGACCTTCAGATATTCAAGAGATGGCATTAAATTATTAACAGACTGATGAACTGTTAAGGAGTAAGTCAAGAATGTGTCATTTTTTAATGTTTGAAAATTAAATTCGACACACCATCCAATTGTTTGAAAGTGAAAGTCGTGACATTTGCCAAGTATGGTAACCCATACTCGGAATTGGTGCTCTGCATTTAATCCATCCAAGTGCACACACACAGAAGTGAGAAGTGAACACACCCCCGGAGCAGTGGGCAGCTATAATCCAGCACCCGGGGAGCAACTGGGGGTTCAGTGCCCTCCCACCTACAACTCCTGCCAGCACCGAGGGGGGTGGAAGAGAGCGCTGTTCATTCACTCCCTCCCACCTACAACTCCTGCCAGCACCGAGACTCGAACCTGTGACCTTCTGGTTACAAGTCCAAATCTCTAACCATTAGGCCACAGCTGCCCCCTCATGTTGAATTAGAACATTGTCAAACTATAGCCTGTAAGTGCCTAAATAATATAAAATATATTTTAATATTGTTTTAAAGATGTTCAAACCAAACTACAAAACACCCTCGGTCATATTACACATTCATCTGATCTGATCTTATTGCTGTTGGAGAAAAAAAAAAAATTATATATAATTATTATTATTAATTATAAGTGGCTTTTGTCTGCTTTAAATAAAGTAACACAAGTAACATGGCAATATACGAGACTTGTAATACATTGTAAATATGAGAACTATAATCCATTGTAATTTAAGTGGATGCAACATGTCCATTGTGTTTTATAAATCATCATATTCTTAAAAGCTATAACCACAAATAAGTAAATATTATAATATATTAAAACCATTTGAATATTCATGAGATGATACAACATATATAGTTTCTTATAAAAAGTGTTACCTAAAATGTATATAAAAATGTACCTGAGATCAGTCTTTGTATCTCCTCTCTTAAATGATATTTTACGACCCACAGACGTGTCACTCCTCACAGACACACAGCTGGGCTCTGCTTCTGATCTCTTCTGATGAACTGAACTATAACAAAACAGGTTTAATCCTTTATGGTGATAACCATTAACTTTTAAGGTCTTTAAGTATTTTTCATCAAAAACACTCCACGAAGAGAAATAAAATCTTCATTTTAACTTAAAAATCTCCAGACACAAAAACACGAAGGAGACTCCCATCTCTCATCATTGAAGATGATTTAATACAGTGTTTATTCAAAGTACCTGCATCCTGGAGAAAACTCTTGATCTGTGGATGTTTGTGTGTCCTCCATGATGAAACAGAATCTGATCTGCAGCACTGACTCTGAATAGAAATGAGAAACAAACTCAATAATGATCTGAACGGATCCTGAGAGAAACAGATCATGAGAGCGGCGTTCACTCAGATACACAATGTTAGTCGTGTGTTAACAAATGATCAAATAAACCACACACAACACCAAACACCAATCACACCACCTTCATCTGCTTGAAAAAGAAAATATTAAAACATATACAAATAAACGTCCTTTAGAGGAAATCTGAATGCGGAAGTCACTGTAAAGCACTCAGCACTCACCTTATTTAACTTACACAGAAAGGCGGTGGATTTTGTGAATCTATGAAACAGCTACACATAAATCATGGCTTAGTTCCTATGAAACACTTTGATATTCTGTATAGAATCGATTCTGGCTGTTTAAAGAGTAACTAAACCCTAAACCAACTTTTTTTTAGTTAATGAGATGTAAGAATGGGGCTTTATTAGTGCTGTTCATTGATTCGAGTAACTTTTTTGACATTTGAGTATAAAGTGTTTTAATTCTACAATATATGGTGTAATAACGTCTGAATGCTGCCCTCTTCAGGTTGAACGGAGGCTACTGCCGTTGATTTTTCCTATTGGATGTTTGCGGTGGTACGTGACATAAGCAGTTTCCAGCTCACCACGCCCTTGGTACGAGCTACCACGCCCTTGGCAGTATAAAACCATCTTGTTCCATCAAATCACTGTAGCAAGTCAGATGCTGATCGCGATGCGGGAGTTAAGACCGCAGTTTGAGCCAGCGGCTCGAATTGATATGGCTCAGGCCCTGTGTCCACAGACACCTCGACATCCTCCAATTCAGGTGAAGGTGGGGGAGAAAAGTCCTCTACTTCAAATGAACGCTCTGTTGCAAAACTACTTGCGACACTTCAGTCACTCTCCATTTTAGCGACTCTGACAGCAGCTGTCAATCATACCATTACTGCGGGTCTCAGGTTCACGCCCCACCCGCTCAGCCCCGCCCTCGGTTCGTCCCCTCTATCTCCGCTGTGCTCTGCCCACTTTTCAGCATTTTTCAAATATTGCCAGTGGGTGGAGTCAGGCTCTGACCAGGGGTTTAGTTACCCTTTAAATGGAGAGACATCAACTCTGGACATTTGCTTTCACTTTTTATTCGGGACACGAAAAACAAAGATGGCGCCGTCACTCCTCGCACCTGAAGTGCTTAAGGGAGCGTCTTTAAACTCCACACACATTGCAATGTCAAATCATCATTCAAATAATGTACACGTTTTAGCATTCAAAATCATTTAAAAAAATCTAGCATTTGTACAAAAAAAAAAAAAAAGAAGCAGAGTATAAACCAAGCGGCCATCTCTATCTTGAAACCAACACGGAAGACACTTAAAGCACGCTAGAGAATGGCACCAAAAGGCGGTGCGTTCCAGACGGATATATCGCCCTCCGAAGGGCACTTCGGAGTGAAAACAATCATGGCCGCCATATTGAAGGGTCGTTCAAAACCGAAGTGCTCAAAACTGGCCACTTCAAAAGGCCCTTCGGAATGAAGCATTTCTAAGTGTACAACTGATGGACACTTCGGGCTCCCATGATCCTTTGCGCAGGTTCTTTGCATGATGACGGCGCCTCCGTGTGGGCACGGTATGATGACGCAGAAGGGCACTTCAAGAAACAGTTGTTTGGTCCCCTACACCCCTCAACCCTTCCAAGCTCTCACTCCGGAGGGTAAACCCTTTGAATTATTATAGTAACTTATAGTATAGCATCTGTATTAAATCTAGTGATCATTGGCTATCTCAAAGGCTATAACATATATTAATATGATTCTTTTTTTTCCTGACCGTAACAACCAGACAAAAAGTTAAATGTGAGTGGATACTGTTTTGCAACCAATTTATTTGCAATGTTCACTAACATTAAATGATGCTAGACATACTAAGCCTGTTGTTTTTACATCAAATTAAATGAAAATAGCCTAACCTATAAGAACGACTTGTGGACTGAAGTGAACGCCAGCAGGAATAATAATCAGGAATGATTGCGAAATTAAACATCTCAGATGACGTTCATTGCAATGGATTTTATCGAGTATCAAGAAAAGGAAAGGGTTTAATTGTGAACTGTAAGTGATTTTATGTGTGATACGCTGTCACAGCATTCGAGTCCTCACACGTGCAGAAGTGTTCAGCCCCAGACTGACAGCTGCCACTGAGTCAATAATCTGCTTTATACAAGACACAAAAAAACCTTTAAAAGATTATTTATTTAGGTTAATTTACTATCCTTCTCCAGCTCATGTTCACTAAAGTATGTAAAACATTTCTTCCCATCAAGTCATAACTCACATCAAGCTATGTATTGATTTGGGTTATTTTGATTGGTAGACACTTCAGATCCATGGCTTCTCTTAAAACTATTATTCTTAAAAAATATTAAAAATGATATTAAAGCAGAAAAAACCCTCAAGGACTCAGCTAAGCTGCACAGAGCCATTACAGTTGCATTCATAAAATTTGTTAGACAAGATACTGTTTACTGTGAACCACTGAATGATCCTTTAAGATTTATTTGAAAAATACAGCTGTACATAAATCTAAATCATCAGTCTATTGCAGATTTATTATTTCATTCAATAGAAATTAACATTTAAGATTGTTTTATTGGATTAATGTAACTAAAAGTACATGTAACTCCCTATGAATTAATGCAACCTCCTCATCTACAGGATCCTGTATAAAAGCACAAGCTATTTTTGTCACAGACAACACCAAACACCAATCAAACCACGTTAATCTGCTCGCAAAAGAAAACATTAAAACATATAAAAATAAACGTCCTTTAGAGGAAATCTGAATGTGGAAGTCACTGTAAAGCACTCAAAACTCACCTTCTTTACACAGATTCACAAAATCCACCGCCTTTCTATGAAGCAGCTACACGAAAATCATGACTTAGTTCCGATGAACACCTTTGATATTCCGTATGGAATCGATTCTGGCTGTTTAAATTGAGAAACATCAACTCGGAACATCTGCTTTTCACTTTTTATTCAAGACACGACGAAAACAAAGATGGCGCCGACACTCCTAAAGCCCCTGGGCCATTCACTCTAAATTCCAGGGGTTCATTACCCACGACGTAAAATGGGCGTTTCTGATGGTCTTGGTAAAACGCCCTCTTTAAAAAAAAAAAAAAAAAATTATAGCCTTTTTTGGTCACCGATCATGCACAGAATGCGTTTTTTTTTTTTTTTTTTGCGCGGGCGTTTTTTAATCCCAGGATCAACTCAGATGGATAATGAGGAGAAATAAAAGCATACCTACGATGGATAATGGAGAAAACAGTCATACATGTAGATATTATATTTTATATCTATTATGTTTTATTGTCTTACAGTTTAGCTATTTTCGAAAACAAATAAACAACCAAAAAATGTAAAACGTACCGTAAAGTTAGTAGCCTACTCTACTTATGTTTTACTGTAAGTTTTACTACAAACCAAACATGGTTATTGACGTCCATGGTAATCACAAAATAATCATCGGTTTGATAAGCCACTCACATTCAGACTTGTCTTGTGTGATAGAACTCATGATAGAATAGATGTGAAGTCAGTAAGCTTATTAAAGTGAAATGGGTATATCATAACTGAATAGTATATTGCGAACATGGAACGATCAGGACAGGGATCTGAAGTCATAACTGTATTAATGTAATTTGACATGAAACACCTGAGATCAGGACAGGTATCTGAAGTCATAACTGTATTAATGTAATTTTAACAGTATGAATGTAATTTGACACTCGATCGCGGAAAGGTTACCTTAACTGTAACAGTATGAATCATGGGCGTAATTTCCTATGGGGACAGGGGGGACATGTCCCCCCCACTTTTTCAAAAATCCCGTTCGTGTCCCCCCCACTTTCAAATTAGTTTGTTATTATTTTTTTTAAACCGCGCGCCGTAAATCGTCACGGAGGAGCAGGACCGAGCAGAACAGACATCCTGCCTGTCTTTGTCGATGCGCGCGTTCCGCGTACAGGCAGGGACGTCTCGTGCACACTCTAGTGTAAGCGCACTGAAAGTTCTACTGAGTAGCCGGGTTCAGGGTATATTAGCTCAGGTCAGGGTAATCAAAATGGTCTGTCTACTTATTTTTTTACACAGTCTATGGTATTGTGTTCAAAAGACACGGTACTTCAGTACCAAGTCGGTACTAAAAAAATGAAATGTCACGGTACCAGGTTTCTTTAAGTACCGGTGGTACCGAGTACCCGTTCAAACCCGGTTCTTGACGCATACAATGCTATGATCTCCGTGAAGCAGAAAACGCGGACGGAATCTCAAAATCCAGTCATGAAAATGAAACTTACATTTTAATATGGACAGTCACGGAATTTTGTCAAAGTTAGCATAAATTAATCAAATCAAATCTCCATATGGACCAGTATCTGTAAATGTTAAGCCACAAAAATCGGTTTGAAATATGATCGTGCATGTTCTGCGCGTGTCTGTGTGAATGAATGAATGGCAGAGACGTGCAGGTTTGTTTACTACATAGACTGAAGTGCGTGACGCTTGCAGTATTTCAGCATCTGCGTCTCAATGAGGACATAAATACATAAACAACATTACCAAAACTGTTCTGAGTCACTTCACAAGCATTTTACCCTTTCATTTGAGTAAAACCAGAGTCAATTTAAAGGTATTCACGGCAACCCAGGGTTTCCCACACAATGATTTATTACAATATCAAAACTGACCGCCACAAATAGATTTTTCAAAAGGCTTTGACTTTCATTGAATAAACATGAGCACTGCACGTTTCAAAATCAAAAACCGATGCGGGTGTTTTAATATCACTGTATTTCAGAAGGAAAACCGCCTGTATTTAGAACATTTTCGATTTCATTTCATTTTTGCATGTAATGCTTGATAAGGCAGCGTTTTGTGAGCTCAGCGCTGCTTTGCAGCCGTTACCGGAGAATCCTGTATCTCTCCCGCTCTTAAAGCGCCTCCTGCTGGCAGAAAATGAATTCGCATATATATGTATATATGGGGGCGGGGGAGTGCAAGGCTGTGGAAACACTGCAAACCCGTCAAAAACTAAATAATAAATGTTCATTTTTACATAAAGGCATTGTGCTAGAAATATTACTATTATTTAGTAGAATGTATGTGATACTGCTACTACTGTTGAAAAAATTAATAAAACTTAATTTTTTAAAGAAATAAATCACACAATATTTCTTCCATGTTTTAATTTTAATAGCAAATCCCCTTTATTTAACAAAAAATAAAATATGTTTAAATTTCATTAATTAAAAGACAAATTAAATTTGGGTGAAACTTGTTTACTGTTTTCCATAATTATATTACTTGTAGAAAAACTTTAAACACAATTGTAAATAAGTTTAAAGTATGGCATTGGTTTTATTTTTTAGTGATAAAAAGTTTTTTTTTTTTTTTTTTTTTTTTAATTAGCATATTTTTGTGTTCTGCTTTGGTACCGAAATTGGTACCGAGAACCGTGGATTTTCACTGGTATCGGTACCGAATACTGAAATTTTGGTACCGTGACAACACTAGTCTATGGTCTACAACTGTTGATGAGCTAACGATTAACATACACTGTTGCTAGGTTACTTCAGACCGTTAGCTAGCTAACCACCTAAACATTTAATGTTGCCTAGAACATTCTGTGTCCACTTTAAACAGCAGCGTTTTCTGTCAGCAATGTATGACAAGGCAGACTCTGGCTGCTGTTATAGGCTACTCAACTCATTATACTCAGATGCAGAAATAAAATAAGTCTTAATAAATAATGTTTTTCTAAACTTGAGCTATTGTTGTTCACTTACAATATTTGTTCATGTTTAAAATAGAAGTTTAATTTGTAAAAATTTGATTTACTTTGTTCAAAGAAAAGGCTTAATGTGGAGCTAGCCTGAGTTAGCCCCTATATTTTATTATAAGTGTTATGGTTATGTGGTGAGCCTGAGTATAGTTTTTACACATCAGCCAAGTCTAGTCTGTAAAGTTATTGATACGCAGTCGGGTTTTTTTTTTTACACATTAATCTGAAAATGATGTGGCATACCAGTTTTTAAAAATGTACATACAGAGCCTCTTTTCTGGCTTATGTGGACTCAATATGATCATAACTCAGGTGTTTTCATATCAGAGCACAGATGAGGTGGAGCTGCTTGCAGAAACAGAGAGGGTGAGATAGGGAAAGCAGCAGCAGCACACACGGTTACAGGTAGGTTATGTGCTGTATGAAAGGCCAGGGTGATTTTGATTTGTTGGTGATAAAGGGAAGAAGAAGTGTACATGATAAATAGTGAATTACAGTTTGAATATTATCAAATTAAATGTTCTTCTTATAGGAGCCAAATTGCGTGTTGTTTATTTGTTTTAGAAATATTTTTTTAACATGGGTCACATCATCACATTGGTGTGGTTTCATATTATTTACCTGCTCACTTGTGTGGTGGGAGAGAAACAGAATCATGCCCTGATATTTTTCTGTTGACTGTTATAATATGTTTTCAGTTGTGATGAACTTTTTGTTTTATTTTTTTTATGCCATGCTTTTCCATATCAGAGAACAGATGAGGTGAAGCTGCTTAAAGACAGGGAGGGTGGAGACAGGGAGAACGTAGCTCAGAGTTGCAGGTATGTGCTGTGTAAAGGGTCAGGTAATTAATTTTAATTATGTCATGTTAGAAAATCAGGCTAGCACATTTGTCATATTTCATAGGTGAGACAGGGAAACAGGCGCAAGCGAAGGAAGTGCAGGTAGGCAGGCAGGATGCTGAACCCAACCATGCTAACCCCAAAGCTCATTGCAGTGCAGCAGAAATTTATCATTATAAAACAACTTAACTTAATTTTTCCTGGATCACCATAGTCCCTAACTGTATGTAAATGAGGAAATGGGATTCAAATCGAAAACATTTTCCCCCATTTTGTGTCCCCCCCTCCACCTCAAAACCAAAGTTACACCCTTAACTGTAACAGTATGAATATAATATGAAAAACACCCATGATCTCGGAGAAGTAACGCTATTTTAAGCAATTCTAGCAAACGGCTTTCCTCCCAATCTGCGCATGATCGTTGACCTATGCAATGATCAAATAGTCCACGCCTGCCCGATGACGCAATAATTTTGGTCTGTTACGCTGTTCTGAAATCCCTGGAAAAAAAGTGCTAGCCGTACTGCTTAAGGGAGCGTCTTTTTAAACTCCACACACAGCGGGAAAAACGTTTGTGATATTAAATCATTCGTTCAAATGACTTACACGTTTTAGCATACAAAATCATTAAAAAAGCATTTGTAAAAAAAGGGAGCAGAGTTTTTATTAAATAATCGTAGTTGCCCTATGTTTCAATGATCAGACTTCATCTGAGCAGTAATGTTAACTATCACAACAACATCTCATAAACGCACCAATTTGCATTTGAGGATCCTTAGATCCTTCACTTATAGATGACAAGAAGATACCTGACAGACAAACAAATAAATAAATAAATAAATGCACTAGCAAAGATATTAGACATGGAAAAAAAAAGAATGTGGCAGCAGTTAAAAATTCATAAGTAGGATCATGGGTGTATATGGCTATATGACTTTACAAAGATTTGACATATTAAAGAAATATCATTCAGTGTCTATTTCAGTGTGCAGCAGCTTTTCCCACATTGTCTAATGTTCTTTTCACATAATTAACATTTTGTCTAATCAAACCTGTTACATTTCTTAATCAGGGTAATGAAATTAACCATTTGACTTCTACTCAGCCCACAGCAAGAAGACAGAGGCTCACAAAATAATTAACAGAACAGATGAAGAGGACGTAAGTTCTATTGATTGGCTCAAGGAAGGTATCCAATAGTGGCATGAAGGTTTCTTGTGTGTTCGGACTTTTCAGCGCGCAAAGTTATTAAATTTAGGTTAAATTATAATCTGACTCCATTTTATTTTGACCTCAAATTTAGGTTGAAATGCCAACTGGTTGTTTGTTAATTTCGTAATTATTACTAATTATCTATTTTACTCTTTAATCATATCGATTCTCATTAATCTTATTTTCCAATAACACTTTGAGTCTCATACGGTCCGGTATATAATACGGATCTCATATTCACAAAAACTCGTTAGTCTTGTTCATTAGACGGAGGCGATTTGAATGATTATTCTAGATGGCTCGTTCGTGCATACTTACATTCTAGAATACTTTTATTATCCCCTAGATCTGTACACACTTAATTAAGGCAAGACTATATCCTAACCAGAGGTCATGACCATTACTATAGAAACCAAGTTGACCAACTTAGGAAGGGTTAGTTTCACCAACATAATGAAAATTTACTGTCATTAATTACTCACCCTCGTGTCCCCTTTCAAAACCCGTAAGACCTTTGTTCATCTTTGGAACATCAAATTAAGATTTTTTTCGATTGGGAATCTGGAGCTGTCTGACCATGCATATAGGAACAACAATGCACACTGAAATGGCCCCCATTGTCCAGAAACTTAGTCAAGGAGATCTGTGAATTAATCCATGGGACCATCAGTGGTTTCATCCGCAATTGTACGAAGCTACCATAAAAAAAAAAAACTTTATTTCAACAATTTTGCCTCCTCTCGCATCAATCTGGTGCCATTTTTGGAGAATATCTCAGTTGCATCACACACCGATATTCGCTGTTATACGTTCGCGATCAAATCACAACAACGCAGGAGGAAACAGTCTCGGCTGCTCGTGACGCAGCTGAGTTCTTTTATAGTAAAAGTAACCCTTATATAAATCATGCCATGATTTGTCACAGTATACACTTTATTATAAGAATAATTTTTCGAACAATAATCAGAAAGAATTGCAGGCTGACCCGAATTTAGTCCATTCAGCGTCAAACAACACTAGAACCTTGATTCTAAATGTAGGAAGAAAACACCCCCCCAACCCCACACCACATAGCCTCTACAATTCTATAGTATACCAATAACTAATGCCAATGTGTTTAGTACTGAGGCTCTAAAATATAATTTTGCCCATCTACCTAACCTGACTGCGACAGATTTGGCAAGGTTAATAGACTTAATTACCTAGAGTCAATAATCTACAGAGCAAGTCAGAATAGAACTAAAATAGTAACAAATTTAATGATTAGCCAGGTTAATACACTAAAACGAAAATTATTCAAGAGAAACACTTTTGTTTTTGCGCCCCCATTTTATCATGAGCTTGAACTCAAAGATCTAAGGACGTTTTCTATGTACACAAAAGGCCTGTTGTCTTCTTTCAAATATTGTTCACAAATCTTCTCAAATCTGTGTTAGTTGAGCACTTCCTCTCCTTTGCAGAGATAATCCATCCCTACCGCACAGGTGTGGCATATCAAGGATGCTGACTTAGGACAGCATGATTATGCACAGGTTGTGCCTTAGGCTGGCCAAACATCCAAAGGGAATTTAGAACAGATTTGTGAAACCAATATTTGAGGAGAAATAGGCCTTTTGTGTACATAGAAAACGTCTTAGATTTTTGAGTTCAGCTCATGAAAAATAGGGGCAAAAACAAAAATGTTTTCATTTATAATTTTTGTTCAGTGTGTATGTATTATGTCAATTACAAAGCCAATTCAAAGATATTAAAATCAATAACATAGGAGATCCAAAATCTCAAAAATTTAAACCCTCTGGAATCCGATCAACATGGATAAGCGTTTTGTGGACATCTGTTCCTGATAACCCCGAAAATAACTTAAATTACACTTTCAGTTTTGATCGTACAGATAAGCGCAATTACTATTTATTTGTATAACACACATAATAACAACAAAACTTTGTGCATTTATTAAAATGAAAAAAGGGGCGTTGTCTGCCGCCTTGGTTCTGCGTGATCTTCATTTAGAAAACACAGTATATTAATGAACCTGTAACTCAGCAAATACTCGACAAAGAAGCGGACATGAGAGAGATATCTATCAGAAAGCTTGACATGTCTTCTTTTAAACTAAGCAAGTTTTATCGAAAACAAATTCCTGTGATAAAGTAATCCATCATGCAAAACAACGCGATGTCCAGTCTTTCAAGTCTCCCTTCATTATATCTAATACGACCATGCGCTGAACACGCTATTGACATTATAATCGTCTACGTGAAGCTTGCGGCGTGGTGAACGCACCACACCACCATAACAAGCAAACAAAAGCGCGAGACTGTTCAAGGTATTTTTTGTTTTTTTGTTACTGTCCACTTTGCGCTGAGATAAATAATTACCGTACATAATTCACCTCAAGACAGACGTACCTGAGAGGAATAAGATTGGATTTACCTCAGAATAAAGAATGAAGCTGCTTCGTTTAAACCAGCACAGATCATAACAATGAGTAAGTATTTTTTATATACTAATACACTTGGTTCTTAGGATTTTTTTCCATATAACTATGTACACATTTTAACTATTTTAGACTTTTTCACAAATTAAATAATTCCTGACTAAATGATAGTAATTAAGTGAAACATTATGAAGTTTCCATTTAATCACCACAATGCCAGGAATTTATATAGTATATATATATATATATATATATATATATATATCTATATATATAATATATATATATCTAGATATATATATGTTCTAACATATAACATAGTACAGCAATACGATATAAAAAGTAATACTGAGGTACTCTACCAGGCTATGGTGATGTTCATTTATATATTTTCAGCATGGGACACACTACCGAGGTCAAAACTTTTGAACAGTAAGATTTTTAATGTTTTTGCTAAAGAATTCTCTCTCTGCTTACAAAGCCATCCAAAATACAGAAAGTTGCGAATGTCTAAAGCAGTAATATTGTGAAAGATTTTTACCTGATTTTAAAATAACTGCTTTACTATTGTGAAATATATTTAAAAATGAAAGTTTATTCCAATGTGATCTAAAGCTCTAAAAATTCAGGCCATTCTCATTGACTCTCCAGTTCTTACTCCCAAGTGTTAACATAGTATACAGTAGCACTATCACATCAAAAAGGCTGAAGCATCAGTATATATAGAAAATTAAAACTTTTTTTGAGGACACAAGTGATGATAAAATACAATGCATCCATGTTACAAATGATGCGTGTTTTTCAATTATAAAAAAAAAATAATATATAGATATATATATATAAACTATATAATAATAACACAATTTTTTTTTTTTTTGAGTAGCAAATCAGAATATTAGAATGATTTCTGAAGGATTGTGTGACTCGAGTAATGATGCTAAAAATTCAGCTTTGAAAGGTCAGCTGTGTGGTTCCTAATAAATTGTTTAATGCAACTCGCAAGTGAATCTCAAGTTATTTTGTGGGGTAATTAACTATATTCTAAATAAACTACAAACATAACAATATATAAATTTATTTGTCTCACATTTTTTATTGTAACTCTTCCTCTTGGTCACCACAACTGGCTGAAAGGCTCATATGGCGGCCTGTGTTTCTTGTCGGGGTGTGACTACACACGTAATATACATGGTCAGCACACCTAATTTACATTTATGATTAGAGGCGAGAGGAGGTAATCCAAAGACGACCTTACAGTGCATCAGGTTAACATTTTTTTTTTTTGACCTAACATGTGTTCCTGTAATCAAACCCACAACCTTTTGCGCTTTGCTAAGCAATGCTCTTACCACTGAGCCATTATGAATCACAAAATGACTCTAATTTACCTCTTTCCATTTGGAATTTAAAACCTGTTTCTTATTTTAATCTTAAATACTACACTAACTTTGTATTATAATTAATAGAAATACTAGAAAACTTATTTTTGTAAAGTTCATTAATGCACCATAATTATTGCACAAATAGAGTTTTACGTACACAACACTAAAAGAGCTCTAATTTAAAAATATTAAATAAATATTACTGATCCAAATATAGAACATTTATTTAACTGAAAAGAGTTAAGCTGTATGTTCACAATATAAGTAAGCAATACCCGAGGATTAAAATAAATACAAGAAACCATATTAATGTTGCCTCTCCATCACTCTCTCCTGAATAAATGATACTGTAAATGTCATTAATACATAATAATCAATGCATAATATGCTTTATGTTACCAAAACTTGCTGCAATATCTGTTAGTGAAGCTGACTGCGTCGTCTGTTCTATAACTAAAACCCATCTCAAATGGATTATAACGCTGGTTTTGTTTGGAGATCTCTATGAACCACGGGACCATTGTGGCGGAATCAAACTTGTGCAACTCTGTTTTTAAATGGCTCTGCTTTAAACTTAAGTGCTACATTTTATGATTTACGCCACATTAAGTGCACCAAAAATGGGAGCGTCAGCACAGTTCTACTAGGAATACTTAATGCCAGGCACATTACAATTAGATCTAGCATCGGCACTTAACATGAGGAATATAAAAGCCCTCTACTCATGCTTCTTTGTGTTGGCAGGTACTGCCGCAAAGTTTTGCTCAAACTGTTCCCCTTAGGCTTTGCCCGATTTCCCCCCTCGGTTACTTGCAGTTAAGTTAGTCTCCTGCAAACTTTTGCGAGTTTGACATTTCTCTCAAGATGCACATTAGATTGTTGGGTTTTTGCTCTGGTGTCGCGGTGAATGTTTTTGGTCGTTTGGTAGTGTTGGATGATATACAGGCTCGGAGTTTTCTCGGCAGAGGAAGTTGAAACATTGGCGGAGTTCCGAGTGCTTTCCAGTGTTGCCAGGTCCAGGGAGAATATGACCTCCAAGTTAAAGGCACAAGTATGGGGAGTACATTTGCTGGCATCATCAATCCTTAGATTAAACTTCTTTGCTTTCCACCAGGGAGAATATTACCTCCAAGTTAAAGGCACAAGTATGGGGAGTACATTTGCCCCCAGTTATGCTAACTTGTATTGGTTGGATTCTCTGAACAAGTTTATTTTTAATGAGGACGAAAAACCCTTCTACAGAATATCATCAGATATTTTTGATATTTAGATGATGTCTTGTGTGTTTTTAAAGGGTCCAAGATGAGCTGAATGAATTCACCATTCACCTCAACAGGATGAGCTCAGATCTAAAATTCACTGTAGAATCTGACTCCAAACGTATGCATTTCTTAGACATGTGATCCCAAAAAAAGAAAAATGGTAGATGACACAACCTCTATCGTAAAAAAGGGCTGATTGCAATTCGTTCCTTCTGGCAGCGCTCACATCCAGGCCCTAAAAAACGGCCTGCCTAAGAGTCAATTCTATGACTTGTCATTCGTTGAAGAGTTTAGGATAATGCTTTTAGATATGAAGCAAAGATTTCTAGCCAGGGGTTTTCCCCCTAAAAGTATTGAAGACATATAATATCGCCCTTTCTACACCACGGACCACACCTTTTGCAAAATTACGTGTTAAAAAGGATAAAAAGTTTTTCTTTCTCTACGCCTAACTACTTTGAACTCCCAAGATCCTTTATAGTAAAAAACACCATTATGAAATATTTGCATTCAATATCTGATGATCCTTCTCTCAGGATAATTTAGGGATCCACCTTTGTTTGTTGTCCAGACGGGGTTGGCCCCCGTCCATGGCAGGGGTATGCTCCACCCTCCTTTGACCTTCGCAGCATAGCTGAATCTACAACGTCTGATTCAAGCTACGGATGGGGCCCTACCCAAAATAATCTTGTTCTTTTTTGGGTATTGGTTTTGTAAATACCTTTGCATATTCAGTCTTCACCATCCCGAGTCTTTCTGGTAGAAACTGTATTTATTGTTTTAAATTTCATTTTAACCTTACAAAATTTGAAAGCTGAGACTGTTTCATATTGCAAGCAGGGTTGGCCATTGTGGCAGGATATTTACATGAACAGGCATGTGAGCGTGACACAGAGCCGGAAGTGTGTGTCTCACACAAATGTGGAGAGTTGGCAACCTGGTAAAGGAAAGTACAAACTGATGATGCTCATTGGACTGAGATTCAAATGTCAAAGAGCAAACAAACATGATCATAAATTATCTAAAATCTTATTCAAGAAAGATAAAAATTTTTTTTATTGCACTTTATTGTCAGTATTTCACCAAATTGTCTGTCTTATGCAGACATTCATGCAAATCTGTTTATTACACTATTCATACACATCTGAGCTTTTTCTGTTTTTTTATCTGTATTAATATGTTTAGGATAGTGGTACAGCATTTACAACTGATAGATGCTCATGTATAGTCAGTTATCATGTGCTGACATGCTGATGGCCAGTTATAGAGATGTTAATCATACAGATGCGCCATAAGCTCAATAATCACACTATATTCATATAGATGACGTTCACATTGATAGCTGTGATTACACAGTAATCATACACTGTTGCTGTCTGGGCAGAAATGGTTCTGTGAAGAACCTTTAAACCACCTTTATTTTTAAGAGTGTGGGCCAGATGGTGGGCCGGATCTGGGCCAAAACTGCTTGCTGTCTGGGAATCATGCAGATACAGCCACATTCCCCACAAAACACACACAAACACATATATGAAAAATGTTAAAAAAGATAAAAAGAGAAAGTATTATTTGTGCATACAAGCCATCACGAGAGAACACCAGAATTCAAAGAATTCTTCAGTCTATCTTTGACTTTTTTTAGTAGATCATCTCATTCTGTTTGTGACACTACATGCTAAAAAAACCATGCTGTTTTTTACTACCAAGACGCAAGACCTTTCTAACTAAAATGGGATTTACAGTTGTGGATGCGTTTATGACTCATTATTAGGATAAATCTGGTACATACTGCTTTTTGATTCTTCATGTTTTGATGTGTACTGCTTACACAAATTTAGCAAATACATTCTTTATAAGCTTTCCATTTAAAAAAAAAACAGTGTTCAGTGCGTGGGCATACAGATTATAGAACCTGGCAAATGTGGACGGTGAGGCCCAGTCGGCCGCCGCACAGATCTCTGCAATGGACACACTGGTAGACCTAGCCCTTGATGAGGCCGTGCCTCTAGTCGAGTGGGCTCTTACTCCCATGGGGCAGAGTAGGCTCAAAGAGGAGTATGCTAGTGCAATAGCATCAACTACACATTTGGAAAGTCTCTGCTTAGTGACTGGAAACCTTCTGGTGTGGCCACCAAAGCATATAAAGAGTTGTTCCGACTGCTGATTGGGGTGGAATGCTCGATATAGATCCTCAATACCCTGATGGGGCAGAGTAGTTTTAAACTCCTGGTCTTCCACCGAGGGAGGAAAGCGCTGATAGAGTTATCACCTGTGCTCTGAAAGGAGTGAAGAGTGCCTTAGGTATGTACCCGAGCCTTTGTTTTCAGGACAACCCATAGAGCCCTCACCACACGTTGACGAATCCAATGTAGGGACTGTGGCGGGGCGAGGTGGGTTAAGCTTTCTGGACCCCTTCAAAAAGCAAGCAATCAGGTTGTTCCTGCCCACCGATTGGCCTACTATAGAAGCATGAAAAGCTGCTATAGATGCTACATAGACCTTGAGCGTGGAAGGGGAATGGCCCTTTTCCAACAGCTCTTGGAGGAAGGACAATATCACAGATATGTCACAGGAAGCTTGGTCTTCACCGCGGATCGCACACCAGGTGTCGACCGACCATTACAGGGTATAGAGGTGTCTCATGGAATGTGCTGTAGCCTGAAATATTGTATTTAAGACTCCCACATCGAGAAGCTAGAGGTGCAGGGCCCACTGCTCGTTCTGTTCACCTAAGAGAGGAGGTCGTCGTCTCAGGGGAATTGCCCATGGAGCTGCTACAAGCAGCTGGGACAGCTCCGTGAGCCAAGTATTGGTTCCTCCCAGAGCGGGGCTACCAAACAGAACTCTGTGCCCTTGTTCCTTGATTCGCCTGATTACCTGTGGAATCAGGTCGATCGGGGGGCAAAGTGTAAAGGAGGACAGTTGTGGGCCAACGTTTCTGTGTCCTTTGAGAAATAGGTTGGGCAGTGAGAGTTGTCTTTTGAAGCAAAGAGGTTGAACCTCTGCCTTACCAAAGAACTCACAGATTTTTCTGAACTGTTTGTAGCATCCAGTCTTCGAGGAGAGCCCTCCCTGAAACTTTCACCACTCCAACAAGCTCCAAACCACAAAGAACAAGCGCTACTATCAGAAAACTCACTGGGAACTGAGCCCATTCTAGGAGGTACTTTATTAGAGTAAAGAGGCGCCTTGAGGAGAGTCCTTCCTCGTGATTTATGTAGGAGACTACCATCATGCTGTCAGATTGGACTAGGACGTGGTGTTCCCTTAGGTCTGGCAAAAGAAGATTTACTGCCAGCATCTCCAGGCAGTTGATGTGTAGCGATCCTTCCTCTATCAACCAGAGGACGAAAGCTGGTTTGTCATCGCACAGCACTCCCCAAACCATGTTGGAAGCATCTGCAGAGACTACCTTCCTTCTGCAGACCATTCCCAGGGTCACCCCCATTCCATCCAATGAGAGTCTTTCCAAGGGGCCAGAGCTGTCACACAGGCCTGGTTCACCTTGATATGAAGGTGTCCATGATGCCAGGCGTGGGACAGAACTAACGGTTTTTGCCCAGTACTGAAGGGGGTTTGCATACGGAAATATGCTCTCTTTTGAGAATGTTTGTGTTTTATTTTTTCCGCTGTATCAGTGACTGTTTGTGTGGGCGGCTTTTGTATTGGCCCACAGTTTACAAACCTACTGCCTACTGGCCGTCAGCACCCGGAACTGAACGTGGTGCTTTGGAGGCACAATAGAGTCTGCTCGAAAGGTTCCGGCTGTAGTAAGACTGGCCCCCTCCTCTTCCTTTCCCCGCATATCAGGAGGACGCCTGAGGCACAGGGTCCCGGATGCCTCAGAAATGGGTAGCATCTGGTAGAGAGGGAGCACTGGTGAGGCTCAGGCTTTGGAGCCGATTGGAGGTGCGGAAAGCCCAAGCCAGTCACTCTGTGCAGCTCCTTGAAAGCTGCAAGGTCTGGTCTGGACTTATCCATGCTTTGGAGGAATTTGGCCTGATAGACCTGTAGGACCGCCATTGAATGGAGCGTCAAGGCAACTTGTCCAGCAGACATGTAGGCCCTTCTGGCGAGGGCCAAAGTCATCCTGCATGGTTTGGATGGGTGGGCGACCCTTCGCCTTCTAGCCGATGGCTGTGGGTGGGCAGATATGCGTGGCCACAGACTCATCCAGGGCAGGCATCTTATCGTACCCCTCCTCTTTAGTGCCGTTGACCGTTGTGAGGGCGGAGAACGAGGAGACACCTAGGCAAGTTTCATTGTAAACTTCCAGGAAGAATGGTGAAAGAAAGCTGGCTGCGAACACAGAGAGGAGAGACTCATATACTCGCAATGAGGACATTCTGTCTCCTTGAGCGCATCTTCAGTGTGGGATCTCCCCAAGGCCTGCACGAGGGATAGACAAGGGGCAGTATTTGCAGCAAACGTTGCAAAATTTGGTCTTTTCTGATTTGCTCTTTTTTAGATCGCCGGATGGCGGCAGGGGATCGGGAGACTGCCGCTGCTGCGGCACTGAAGGCAGCTGCAAAAAGTAGCAAGATCGTTCGAGCAGAGAGGTCTTTTTCCACTGTGAGGCATTTCAACAGTGAAGCTTCAAGTCCCATAGTCTCAGCGATGGCCCCACCCATATTGGCGGGCTTCATCACCATAGGCTTATGCAGCTCCGCTGCCAAGCCATTGGTTCATTTTTAATTTACTGCACATACCAGTTGACAATGCATTATTGAAAAAGCTTCAGTCATCTGAGAACCCCGCCTTCCTTTCTTGTTTTCAAAATGTTTCTTTGAGGGGGAAATCTGGATTTGGCAAAAAGATGAAGAAAACTGCCTTCACTTTATGTCATTCCCTTTTGAGAATTTTTGGGCCTTTTTTTTAAACGGGGTTCCATTCGTCATTGATTAATTTTCTCTAAGTGTTCTAAGTGTGGGTAGTCCCGAAAGTTTAAGATGCTTGTTCAACCTTTTCTTAAGAAAAAGGTTTGGAGGAAAATTGCCTTTTATAATTACGGGGTTTAAGTTTATTTTTTTCAAAACTTTTTGAAAAAGTTGATATTCACAATTTTTTTTTTTAAAAGCGCTTAAAATTCAAACCTCTCCCAAACTGGTTTTTCTGCCATCATAGCATGAGTCGCTTTGCTTAAAAATATTTAATGACATTTTTCTTGCAGGGTAGTGGCAAAAATTTAGTTTTTTGTTCTTGATCTCACAGCGTTTTTTTCAGGATATGTATTCTTTCTGCCGGTTAGAAATTTTTTTGGTTTGGGGGATTTCTTTTCAGTGGTTTAATTCTATTTAGAGACAGTCTTTTTTGAGTTAGGGAAGTTTTCATCGTTGCTCCTATTATCTGTGGAGTGCCTCAAGGATCCATTTTAGGGCACTCCCCTTTTTTAAAATGCACTTTGGGGATATTTTAGGGGACACAAGTTTTATTTCAATTGTGATGTACCCCGTTTAATCCTTGAAAATGGCGATACCATTAACCCTTATTGGCCGTAGGGGACATCAAAAAATGGCTTTTTTTCCAAAACTTTTTTGGCAAAGAAAATAAAAGGAAGAATTTTCTTTGGCCCCCCCGTTGAGAATGGTTTAAAAAAAAGGTTTTGGGAAGTTTCCCCCCGTCTCCCCAGGCAGAATCTTGGGGGTTTTTTTGGACTCTGAACTTACTTTAAATAAAAAATAAACAGTTGTCAAAACAGTTTTTTTCAGTTACAAAACATCCGGTAAAAAATTTTTTTAAATTTTTGACCGGAGAAAGTCTTCAGCTTTTTTACCCCCCCCTTTTTCTATGAACATTTTATTTGGGGTTCCCCAGTTCCCTTGCACGTTTTAGATGGGACAAAAAACTTTGGGGGTGTTTACGGGCAAAGAAAAAGATACATTAACCGTTTTTTGCCCCTTTCTTGGTTTTTCCGTCTATTTAGAATTCAATTTAAAAATTTTTTGTTTGTTTTTAAAAACTCTTTTAAGGTCAAGCCCCCTTTTAACTCTCAGACATTTATTCATGTTTCCCTCCGATTTTAAGATCTTCGATAGAGCCTTTTAGTTTTCCCTCGTTTACCCCAAAACGAAGGGTGATAGGGGTTTTCATTTGGGCCCCCCCTCAACCAACTTCCATGACATTGCCTTGCCCTTCTTCCAAATTTTTAAAAAGAAGTTGAAAAATATCTTTTTCCCCGGGATTTAAATTGGTTTTATCTTGTTCCTTTTTTTTTTGTATATCTGTTTTGTTTTTTTTTGTTTACTTTGCTTTTTTCAGCACTTTCAGTTTCTGGGTAAATTGTATATAAAAAAACTTTTCTTACTTACTACTTTCTTTTCTCAGAAAGCAGGGCTTCATTTGATAGCGAAATTGGGGTGGATTTTTCCCAAAAACTATACGAGTACCAAAGACTATTTACACCCAAAACTCCCAGTTTTATTTTTTCAGCTCTTTTCAGGTGTGAGGGGGTTTTCCCCGAGTGAAGCCAGAAGCCAACCTTCTTTGTAACGCCATTCTTAACCGTAAACAAACACACTTTTTCACTTTCAGTCAGATCGTTTAGTGTGAAACCATTATAAAAAAAGTACAAAAACCAAATCACGAACACATTTTTTTATTTATGGCTTGGGCTGAGAATTAAAAAGTTCAGAACAAAAAAATGGCCTATTTAAAAAAGATAAATATTTTTTTGTTGAAATGTCAGGGTTTTAAAGGGGGATGAAATGGAATCCAAAATTCCCCCTTATCTTTTGACATAAAAGGGCACTGTACCATAAAAACCTTCTGTAAGTTTCAGAACTCAAAACTTAGTTGTTAGTCTAAAAACAGCTTATATTTAAGGCACTCTCCCAAAACAGCTTGTGTAATGTTCTACTCTATGATGTAATAGTGTGGATAAGCACCGCCTCCACAGATGATTGACATCACTGCCTGTTCAGCTTCGTCCACCAATTTACACATACAGTGTTTACGGGAGAGACAAATATGCAGGTCTATGCAGAAACCAAACAATAAAGATGCTCTGAAGACAAGATGATGCTGTTCACTGTCAAGCTGTGGAAAAAACAGTCTTTGGATTGCCTTCCTTCTGATCCCAATGTTAGGAAAGAGTGAATGAACTTTATTTTAAATGAAGATCCAGACTGTCAGTAAGAAATCTGTCTTTTGTTCACTTCATGTTTACTGCAGATTTGTTTACAAACAAGGCACAATTTGATGTGGAATTTTAAAAAACATTGAAACTAAAAGATGATGTTGTGTCGACTATATTTGATCCAATGTGGCACCACACAAGTGTGAGTAACTGTTTTTATTACGTGATCACTATTGCTTTGTCTCTTTTTACAGATCATTTGATATGTATTGAATTATTTATGTGTTTTTTGGCCTAAATCATGGCGATCCATCTGTAAAGGACGTACAGTGTCAAACACATAACTATTAGCCAATCCTGTAGTGGGTGTTTACTTCGTCTACCTGATCACTCCGCATCTATTCAAACAGAGCGCTCTCTGATGAGGGGGGTCAAAAAACAGAACGAAAATATTACTTCTAGATTTATTGTTTTGTCTTAAATCACTGACAACATTATAGAGTGGACCTCAGAGGGAAATGTGGTACAGAACCATTTTTTTAATTATTGACAAACCCAAATAGTTTATTCATATACCCACTTCTCTGTCTCTGAATCTAACACTGATTGATATAAAAACAATAAAAAACTATAAAGATTTATGAGCTTTTCACTTTGATTTTCTTAAAGTTTTAACAGTGAAGTGATTGCTTCTAGGTGATACTTACTGTAATGATCTGGCTTCTTTAATCTGAGGCGGCAACTTCTGAAAAACTTTCATGATTTTCATGTCTTTATTGTTTCCTCCAACAAATTTATTAAAGATCAAAACTACATAGTTTATCCTCTAATGTCAACAACACCCACCAAAACTACAGCTGACCACTGAGATGAAGACAGTTTTGCTTTCACCCTATTGTTCCAGATTTCAGGATATTCTTGTATTTCCTCCACTAGTGAATGAATCACCCAGTTCATTCAGACAGTGGAATTAGATGTGATAATAATTTCTCTGGAGAGTCCAATGGTCCTTGAATCTTCTTCTTGATGAACTCAACTGTTTTTCTCTCTTTATTGCTAGTCAGAGCTGCTTTTCAGTGTCATTATTTGTTGTAGGACAATATGCGATGAGACTCCACTAACAAACCTAGAAAGAACCGCAGGAAAAGATCCAGATGTCCATTTTTACTCTGAAGAGCCTCATCCACAGCTCTATGATGCAGCTCAGATAATGAAACATGTTCTGATGAATTGAGTTGAAACTCTTTCTTCACTTTAGACCACAAACTCTGTTTGGTGATTTGTTCAAACACATTTCTGTTGTTATTTTCCAGGAGAGGTGCATATATAGAGCTGCTAGATGTTCCTGAATGCTCAGATGAACAAAGCAGAAGACTTTCCCCTGATACAAGCCCAACTCCTCTCTGAAGATCTGAGTGCACAATCCTGTGTACACTGATGCTTCTGTCACATCAATGCCGCACTATCTCAGGTCTTCCTCATAGAAGATCAGGTTTCCTTTCACAAGCTGCTGAAAAGCCACTTTCCCTAGTTTGAGGATCATGTCTTCATCTGTCACCTTCTTCTCATAGTGCTTCTCATGTTTGATGTTAGTCTGAAGGATCAGGAAGTGTGTGTACATTTGGGGTGAGAGTCTTGGGAATCTCTCCGCTCTCTGCTGGATTCAACATCTTCTCCAGAACAGCGCTGAGATCCAGCAGAACACTGGGATGAGGCACATGATGTAGAGGCTCCTTTATGACTTCAGGTGTGAGATGATCCTGTCGGTCAGACTCTGATCACTGATTCTCTTCATGAAGTATTCCTCCTTCTGTGTGTTCATTGAAGCCTCGTACCCCTGTCACCGATGGACACACTCAGAGGGGACGATCAGTTGATTTCTCTGAAAGTGTATGGAAATATGAGCTGGACGCCCTGATTCTCTTCCTTCAGCCCAGTCCAGGATCAACTTCGCACAGAGACTGTTTTTCCAATGCCAGCAACTCCCTTTGTCAGCACAGTTCTGATGGCTTTGTCTTTGTCCAGGTAAAGGTCCACTAAAGATGTCACTTGCATTTGATTGCTGTGTCCTCTGTTGCTGGTCTCCCCTGGATCGATGGCTCTCTCAATCTGTCTCACCTCATGCTCATTACTGATCTTCTCCACTCTCACTCTCTCTGATGTAGAGCTCTGTGTGATTCTCATTCAGGAGTGTTGGGTTTCCCTGCGCCGCTGTTCCTGCCTTACAGACGCTCAAACTTCTTCATCAGATTTGATCTAAATGTTGTTTGAGGAACTTCATGTCTGTAAAATTAAATACTGCATCATTAAATAAAAGCTTAAGCTGATGTATTCTGTATCATAATCAAAATAATCTTTTACAAAAAATATTAGACCTGAGATCAGTCTTTGTATCTTCCCACTCTTATATAATCTAATGACTGATTCGACAGATCACGTCACTCCTCATAGACACACAGCTGGACTCTGCTTCTGATCTCTTACTGATGAACAGAACTATAACAGAGAGAGATTAAAGTCAATCCTTTGAATTACCATATTTAACAAAGTACATTAATTTATTTAAACAATTACTTTAACCTTTTGCGTTCTAAAGGGATCATCAGCGATCCCAGATTATTGTTGTTTCACTTTCACAGAGCACTGAAACATCACACTCTGGACAAACTGCAATCAACAGAAAGATTAAAGACTCTAGTTTCAATATTTGACTACTTAAAACATTGTTGATATGGCTAACGTATTGTTGCGTGGCAACAGTAATTTAGTAATTTATGTCAGGAGTGCCGAAATGTGTCATTATTATGTCAAATTTTGAATAGAAATTCCACCTGTACTCATATTCAGATCCTGCGTCAGCAGCTTGGGTTTATTTGTGTTCACATAGATTCACTGCCAGATCCTAATCAGAAAGTCCAGTGCTTCACTGCAGCTGCGGTTAGAAGTCCTGGTTGCTATAGAAACAGTCAGCGTTCTCAGGACTGTGCATGTGAGACTGGCTGGCTGGTCTAGCCCTGAAATTTTAACACTATTTGAGCAAAAGAAACAACGCATTTATATTTACCGCTTTGTCAAGATTTCATTGGTGATTTCAAATATGAAATTTAATAGTAAGCTTAGTGAACAGTTTGGAGAATTTGATGTTTCTCCATTAAAGAGATATGAGCTGCACTTGCATTCCTGAGAGGAGTTTCAAAAGATGGCCACCAGGTGGATTGACTTGCTGCTTCACACTGGATCTCACAGCGCTGTTAAGTGTCACGTGACCGAGTGGATATACGATCTGTGTGGCGCGCTTCAAATGATTACAGGGCTGTTTTCGTTCTGCTTTTTGGTGCATAGCATTATATCCAAGACTCTTCGTATCATGTTATATAAGGAAAATTATATTTGCGATAATTATCGTTATCGATAATTAGTGATAACACCCAACCCTACTTCTAAGAGTATATATGATTATTAATAACTTTGTACGCATTTGCGGTGGTGGTGATTTATGGCCAAACACCATATTAAAATCAACCTGTTTAACTATCATATCCTTGACATTGTTTATTTAAGATCTGTACAGTATACTTACCACCACATCTTGTGAGTGCCCAGGTGCTGAGTGACTTTTGTTAGGCTAATGTTAATTTTGATGTGAGCTAGTTTAAAGCTCATTTATAATACTTTCAACTGAAAAAGTGCTATATATATATATATATATATATATATATATATATACTCTCTCTACTCTCTATATATATATATATATATATATATATATATAAGGTTACATTTTATTTTGATGATCCCCTTGGTCTATTGACTACATAAGCAACTTTGCAACTACATGTCAACTCAAAAGGTGGCCAAAGACAAATTTAAGAGGCAGATTTTCACCAGATTTGCACAGAACGATCGGGGCTGTGGCCCGATTCGACTTCGTCAAGGCGATTTTTGTGTCCAAAAAAACCCTATATTGTGTGGTGTCAATAATGATTATTTAACTGCTCCCGATTGAGACAGAGCATCCCCAAACTCAAATCATAAATATCAAACATGTTTTAACAATTCAAACTATTTTCCCCAATAGATTTATTTTACAACTGTGGTATGTTATTTTAGTTCTAAAATGAGCTGTTGTTTTTCTTAACAAAATACTATATAGATTAATATATAAAAAATGTGGCCTGGTAAAGAACTATATGGTAAGGTTCAAGGTACAGTGTTTATTCAATGTACCTTCATCCGTGAATGTGTGTGTCATCCATGATGAAACAAAGATCTGATGATCTGCAGCACTGACTCTGAATAGAAATGACAAAGACACTCAATAATAATTCATCTGAGCGGATCCTGAGAGAAACAGATCATGAGGCGTGTAAGTTCCTCAGATACACAATGTTATTCATTAATGTTAGCAGAAATTATCAAATAAGCCACACGCAACACCAAACACCAATCAAACCACCTTCATCTGCTCGCCAAAGAAAATATTAAAACATATAAAAATGAATCTGTGGGAAATATGAATGCAAGAAGTCATAATAAAGCACCTGAGCATCAGCACTCACCTTATTTACAAAGATTCACAAAATCCACCGCCTTCTATGAAAGAGCTACACATAAAGGGACATTCTAAAATGCTTAACATGAAAAACGCTTAACATGGTTTAATGTACTAATACAGTGATATTAACAGACCAAACTCACTAAACAACATACTAATAAACTATACTATCTACAAAAAATCAGATGAGCCCAGAATATGAATGCAACGCATTCAATAACACATTAAGCCTTTTCCTCCCATGAAAACCGTTATAAGAAAATGCTTAGCATTGGCTTAATGTACTGATATTAACAGACCAAACTCAATAGACATCATACTAATAAAGTACAGTATATTGTCCACAAAAAAAAGTCAGATGATCCTGAATATGAATGCACGCGTTAAATATCACGTTAAGCCTTCTTCTTCCATTGAAAACCATCATAATGCTTAGCTGTTATTTAAGCGGTTGCATTCATATTCAGGAACTCATCTGATTTTTGTACATAGTATACTTTATTAGTATAATGTTATGAGTTTGGTCTGATAATATCACTGTCTTAGTACATTAAGCACGTTAAGCTTTTCTTAAAGATTTTCTATGGAAAAGGTTTAGCGTGTTATTAAAGCGTTGCATTCATATTCAGGGCTCATTTGATATTTTGTAGATAGTATACTTTAGTATGATGTTTAGTGATTTTGTCGTTAATATCACTTTATACATTAACTCTATCTAGCGTTTTCACGATAAGCTTTTAGAATGTCCCCATGTAAAGCATGGCTTAATTCAGATGAAATACTTGATATTCGTATAGAATCGATTCTGGCTGTTTAAATTGAAATATCACGCTGAACATCTGCTTTCATTTTTGTTCGAGACACGAAAACAACGATGGCACCAACACTTCTCTCACCTGGAAGCGCAGATGGCGTGACTGCAGTCGCACGGGCTTAAGGAGGCGTCTTTAAACTCCACAGAAAACATTTGCGATGTCAAATCATTCATTCCAAATAAAGTACCATTTTAGCATACAAACCATTTAAAAATCAGCACTTGTACAAAAAAAAAAATGACATTGACAAAAGGGGGCTAATGCAACTATTTTTTAAGAGTATAAGAGCGCAGGTGCAAAACC